>NW_020292043.1:0-260732 GCF_003184925.1 Aspergillus vadensis CBS 113365
AAATTCCTAAACCTATTGCAGATTCTGCTCCTGCTTTAATATCTGTTCCTTTTGTAACAATAGGAGCTTATATTATCTGGATATAGAAAGTAGATTCTAAGAAATAAATCCCGGTACTTTTATTAAATATTAAAATTCAATATAAGCGGATAAAAAATAAACATACCTGTATTTACTGGAGTTATTTAAAGCCAGATATTATTAGAAATTTGATCTAAAAATAATTATTCTATTTACAACTTCTGATTAAGAAGCAAGCACCTCTGTAAAAAAAAATTATTAAAATATATTAGTCGATTTACATAGAATATGAAATATATTATTTATTTATATGTTTTAGTAATAAGATATCTGTAAGACTAAGGAATATAGTTAGATTTTATATAATAATCTTAGTATTTATATTATATCTTCAAATCCCCTTTTAAAATGAGTTATATTTTCTATATATGATTTATATATGATTACTGTTTCTATTATTTTTTATAACGTAATCAACGGTCGGACGGGCCACACGGTCAGGCGGGCCATCTGGTAATACTATATAAAAGATATCTTTTTAAACATAATATATCTCTGCCACCCAGGTCTAGAAGAATTAGATTTCTTCTATACAGATTTTAAATAATATAAAAATTATCTATATGCCTTCTAAAAATTAATATAGGTTTATCTAAAGACTTATCATATTACAATATTTGTATTTTATGTGTATTTCTATAAGAATCTGTTTTCATTATCAAAGTAAAAAATTTAAAAATCTGAAAAATTAATGTAATATTAGTTCTTATATATATAATCTATCTACAAAGTTAGAGCTTCATAGAAGTAGTACTGGTTGATATATAATAGAATTAAATAGACATCTTTTATATGGGATTTCAGGATGGCCCGCCTGACCGTGTGGCCCGTTCGACCGTTGATTACGTTATAGATATATAACTGAATCAGCTATCTTAAAACTATATGAATATATATCAAAACTGATCTTTCTTATGCAGAACTGTATAATAATATTTTATTTAATTAGAAAAATATTATATAAGATTATATTATAAAAGATAAGTTCTAGTAATAATCTTTATAAATAATATTTATATAGACATGTTCTCTATTTATTTATTTTTTTATAATTTCTTTGGTCTATGTATCCAGCGGGGCATGAATAAAAATATAAAATATTATTAGAATAATAAAATTTATGAAAAATCTAATTAGATATTTTTTATTTTATTTCTTACCAGCTAGTAGTCATTTCAATCTTAATATTGATAAATCTGTTTTTTACGATCTCCAGGTAAGCAGTAGTTCAGTAATAGTAAATATTAAAAATTTATATTAATTATTATATAATTCGAGTATTTCTTATAATAATAAATATTAATTAGATTTTTGAGCAGGCTTCTAGAGTATTTCTAATATTTTTAATCATTTAAGTATATTTTTCAACAGGAATAATTTATAATAATTAATATAATTAATCTTTATTTCATATACAGAAAGGCCAGATCTTGCGTTATTAAATAAAAAATTAATAATAAGCTAATCATTTTAATAATTAATATATTTCTTTTATCTAGACATTAAGATAAGTTTACTAGAACTATAAAAAGTCCAGATATATAATAGCTATATTTATATAATTGTTAATACTGGAGCTGTTTATATAAATCTGGAAGACTTTTAGTCGAACAACTAATTATTTTTATATGATATATTAAAACATAAATTATTTCTTGATTTTAATAATAGTTATTTATAAAAATTATTACGACAGAAAAACTGGCTACAGGATATATGTTTTAAAATTTTATATATCAATATTTATAATCAAAAGAACTTTCTCTTCTGCCAGTTTCAATAGATTATATAAAAGAGAATTGTGAGAACAGGTCTACTGGCTCGCTGTGACCCAGCAGGTTATGTGAGTAACATACAGTTACAGATTATGTAAATTAGATAAGATCAGATTATTTATTTTTATATTATATCTTACTGGCCTCTCCAATACTATAAAAAGCCAGTAATCAGTTTAAAATAAAATAATAGCTAGTATTTATATATATATTTAAACTTATCATATTTCTTATATTATTTTTGACAGTTCTGTAAAAAGAAGATCTGATGGAAAAATAATTATTTATATTTAAAATATTATACTAGAATAAAACTTACAGAAATTCTCTACTAATTTTATTATTAGATCTTTTTTAATAACTAAAATTATAAGTAGTAAGTATCTAATTAATACTATAATTAATAAGATCTCTGAATTGTATAAATCCTCTGGAAATAAGAATAATATTATATTAAAAGGAATAATTATATAAAAAAATCTGATTAGAAACTTATATTTATAAAGATAATTTACAAATCTGGATAAGATATAAAAAAATTTCAAAAAATAATAATATTTTAAATTATAAGACTTTTTTACTAGTTTCTTACTATAGAAAAAAATGTCAGAAAAAGACAAGAAGAATTATATATATATAATAAAATTATCTACTAAATCTATAATAAGAAATATTATGAAAAAAATTAATTACTATATTTATATAGTTTATATAAAGAATTATTTTATATAAAATATATATTACTTTATCTAAGATAATTTAAAGAAAAAAATATTTTTAAATTTTATTTTCTATTACTTCTCCAGTAGAAATAATATAATAACAAAATATTTACTAATAAATATTTTATTTTAATTTAATTAGAAGACTATGATTTCCTTCTCCGGTAATTTAATAATTTTATAAAGTTATAATAAAATATAAATCAGTACTTTCAAGATATAAGATAAAGAAATTATTAATTTATATAATATATTTAAATTCTAGAATTATATATAAAAAGGTAATAGAAAAATTATCTGCATGCCTGGGTAATAAAGAAAGTTAAGAAAAATTCTTAAAATATTGTAAGAAATTAAATATATATAATGTCTTTATAATACATCTGTAAATAACTAAAAATTAAATATTAAAATAATCTAAAATATTAATAATAAAATAAAGAAATATTAGATATAATAATCTATATAATACAGAGTCCTGAAGATATAAATAAAAATTTAAAATAAATTTGAACACAGTGAAAAGAGAATTTTAAATAAAATCTTATATTTAATATTAAATATTATTAATACTAAAAGCTGGAATATATAATAACTTATTATTCAGAAAATATAATATAAATAGAAAATTAAATATTTTAATCTTATATATAACAGCAGCGCTGGAACTCTAGCTATAAAAATTTCCAATTTTATTAATATATAAATAATAATTAATAGATTTAAAAAACCTGTACTTATATATATTTTAATAGATTATAATATATAAGTAAATTTTATAAATTGATTATAAATAAAATAATAATTAAAATTATTAAATTGTCTTATATATAAACATTTTAGATGAAAATTTGATATACTCTAGCTGCAAAACCAGAATCTAGATATTAATTCAAAAAAAACTAGTATTATTACATAAAGAAATTATATTTTAAAGTAATTAATAATAAATTATTATTGGTATTATTAAAGTGAGGAGCTTATATTTATATGATACAAATTTATATAAATTTAGATATTACTTATATATATAATAAAATAAAATAATAAAACAAATACTATAAATATATAGATATTATACTAGAAGATCTAGATAAATATAATTATTTTATAGATATTTTCTCAGACATGTATATGGGTATTATATTAAAATTATAATTATATAATCAAATTAAAAATAAGAATATAGTTTTTATATTAACTAATTTATAATCTTTTAAAGATCAAGCTGTAAAATAACAGATAAGATAAATAAATGAAACAGACAGGTAATTATTTAAAAAAATATTTAGATATATATATGAATACTAAATATAATAGATACTGCAGGTATAGTATAACAGGCAGTAAAGAATTAATAAATAAAAGATTTTAATGAAAAAATTTAAATATAAATATTTAATATAAAATTTGAATATAAGATTACACAAAACATAACATAAAATAATGATTACTAGTTAGTTAATAGTATAATACTAAATTAATAAAATCATCTTAAACAGAATACTGGATAGACAGCTACAAGAAATATATAATAGAAATAATAAGATTAATAGGATATTTAATATCTTATAAATATATATAAATAAAAGATACTGAGATAACTATAGCCATTACTGCTTATATAGCTTATTTATTTTGAAGAAATTGAGGTGGCTACTGCTATGGCTGAAGAAGTCAGGTAGAATTATATAATCTAGCTAGAACCTCCGGCGTGGCCCGCAAGGCACCGAAACGGAGTAAGGAATAAAATAAACAAACAGAACAAACAAATAAATATTATATATTACCTTGCCAGTTATTTTTATGATTATTAATATAAAATGGAATATAATATTATTAATATTATTTATTAATATACTATTAATTTCCAGGCAGGATATATATATATATATATAAATAATTTTTTTCTAAATTAAATTCTAATCAATAATTATTTAATTTCATTACAATAATAGAGGGGCATTGGTAGATTGAAGATAAAAATTAATTAGCTAATCTATGAGTCATAAAATAATTTATACAGAGTTAATAATAGTTTCATAATTTCTTTTTTTATATATAATTTTCCCTAGAAAGTAGTAACTCCAGGTTATATTTGAAAATTAACTGAATCAATATTCTTATCTCAGGATTGTAGCAGTTATATACTAATATAATATATATTAAATAGTATAGATTAAAACTATTAATAATTAAATACTTATCATAAATATTTAAAATCTTATTAAGAATTTCTAGTACTGAGATATCATTCTATAATTAAAGATTATGAATATATATAAATAATTTTAGCCTCTGTGAGGCCCAGGCTTTGAAAAATGAGAATATCAAGATATAAAAAATAATACTAAATATTTTATATTTTCAAATTTCTTTTTCAAAAAAATAGTAGATATAGGGTAATTTTTTCTTGGTTATAAATACATCTTTCAAATTAAATTATATAATTATATAAAAGCAGCCCTAGAGGATCTGCATATATAAAATTATTTATAAAATATTATAATTCAGATATAGCTCCTAGATAATTATTATCTTAATCTTATTTTTTTTATCTAAAAAATATAATATAATTAGGAGACTTTTCTAGTAATTAACCTGTAATATACTAGATAATAATATAATTAATTTTATTATTATTATTGTTGTTGTTATCATTATTAAAATTAAATTACAAATTATTATTATTGTTGTTGTTATCATTATTAAAATTAAATTACAAATTATTATTATTAAAATTAAATTACAAACATTCTTGTTTCTGATTATTATTAGAATCCATATATCTACTATTTTAACAATAATTTATTAGTTCAGTTTTATTAACCTGGGCGGCCAAGGGTCTTGTATTAAAAAATTATTATTATTTAAATTTATTAATATGATATCGTTAATTTTGATAACAGGGACAGGTGCCCTCTGGTAAAATTATTTATAAATTATCTTAATATTCTTAAGTAATTCTATGTAACATCCTGGAATTTAGTATAAGATTATTTAATATAAACTTATTTAGTTTATAGCTGATCTTGGAAGACTTTATAATTTCAATTTTAATAAGTTTTATATTAAATAGCTATAGTTATCTTCTTTATTATAAAATAAAATTATTTTAGATAATATAAATGACTAAGTCCTCAGTTATATAGAATAATAATAATATATTAATTATAATAGTATTAGATAATTTATTAAAAATGATTTTATATATTAAACCCAACGAGAGAATTAATAAAAATATAACATAAATAACTCTTATTAATACTATTTTGATAATTTTTTATATAATATGTACAAGCCGGATACTTATAACAGTATTAATATATATTAATAATTTTAAGATTTATAATACTATAAGATATATTAATCTAGTTATAAATTATAATTTTAAGATTTATAATACTATAAGATATATTAGTCTAGTTATAAATTATAATTTTAAGATTATTATTATTATATATAATCTCTGAATAAATAATTTAATTAATAATATATTTAGGAAGGCACTACTGCTACACCAGCCAGGCTTCCTCTACACCGGCCTTCGCTCATGCCACACCCTCTACCTACCTAAGAAGGAAAGGTTTCTTCCATTAAAGATAAGACTTAAATTTTACCAAAGACAGAAATATACCGCCTTCTTGATTAAGCTATTTTTCTGCCTAATGTACTGGAATCATGCCTCAGGCATAAAGCTACCTAAGACAACAGACAGTGAGAAATATAAAAAAAACTATTAATTAAATGGAAGAGACCTTTCCTTTTAAGATAGGTAGAGGATGTGGCATGAGCGAAGGCCAGTGTGGAGGAAGCCTGGCTGGTGTAGTAGTAGTGTCCCTCTATATTTTTTATTAAATTCTATCATAAATATGAATAAGTAAATTTTTTTAAAAAAATTCTCTTTAATAGCTTAGCTTATTTATTATATATAATATATATTAATATAATGATTTCTTATTCATATTAATATTAATAAGTTAAAAAAAATTTCCGGTTATATTAATATCTATATAATAATTATAATATATTTATATATTTAAATATAATATCTACTTCCAGTGTTTTTATCTAGATAATATATAGTTATTAAAAAAAATCTATCTAGCTATGATCTTATAGCTCAAAATTTTAGAATCTTTATAAATAATAATATTTTATTAATGTAATTAATAAAATCCTGATTCGTGTATTAGAGTAATTAAATTATTAAATTAAAAATTTTATATATATATAATTTCAGATTCTTTACAAGAGACCCTAGCTTGGCTGGAATCCTAAGAAGTTTCTATCAAAATCAATTAAAATAGATTACTATTTTTTTATATAAATATTAGACTACTTAAATAAATATTATTTAAATATTAATATAAGTCTTTGTTTTATTATCTTTAAATATAATTATAATACTAAAATAAGTATTACAGAGCTCCTGTTCTCTAATATCATAGTAAATTTAATTAATTTAATCTAATTAGCTTAATATAAGTATATAGTATTTTTAATTTTCATAAAGTTTTTTATAATTTTATTTAGAAAATCCCTGCCATTCTCTTTATAAATATAATTATAATATTTAAAAAATTTAGAAATAAAATTTTTTCTGATATTCAGATAAAATTCAAAGTTATTAATATAATATAATAAAGTATTTATTTAAATAGATAAATTCTTATATATAATCAGTTTGATTATTTAAGGTTATATAATCTTTTTAATAAGTCTTTATGATATTGTGGCTATATAGTATTAAAAGATAATATAGTTAATAGTAGAGAATAGCTAAATATAATTTTTAAGGGATTTATCTAATCTTTAAATGCCTTCTAGACGTGTTTTTATAGAAATACTAGATAAATAAAAATCTTTTATTATATAAAGGCCCTGGACAGGTATTATATATTTATATATAAATAATATACTTTTATAATAAATATTATAAGTTATAAGAAATAGGTAAAGAACAGCTTATAATAATTCAATATTATAAATATATAAAAGTTTAATATAATATTAAATATAGTATAGCTGTGAAGCCAGAATCTAGATATAAATAAAAAAACTGATATTACTGTAAAAAGAAATTATATTCTGAAATAATTAATAAAAGAATTATTACTATTTTTTTAAAAAGGAAGTTTATATTTATATAATATATATTTATATAAATTTAGACATCACTTATATATAAATAATACAATATAATACTAGAATAAATATGATAGAAATAGATATAATATCTGGACTTCTATCTATTAGGAAGACTTAATTTAAAATAATTATGAATTAAAATAATTAAATCAAATTCCTTTCCTTCCTTAAAAACTAACTTAATATAAAGAATATTTAATCTTAATATTCCGAATATATATATATTATACTTTTAATTTCTTTATAGTTATTTTATATAATTTTTTTTAAAAATAATGAATTTCTAAAAGATAATATTCAATATTATTAAAATTATAAAAAATATTTAGTATTATATATACTCTACCAGATTACTGAGATTTTTTATATAATATTTTATATGATTTTTAAGATTTATCTTTATATTTTATCTTTTTATTTTATTATTAGATAAATTACTGAAAATAGCTGCCTGCAGATTCTGGTATTATTATTTCATGAAATATTTTATAAGATATATAATTAATAGTAAATTATAAGAAAAAACTTTAAGATTTGATACTTTTTTCTCTATAAAGATTTAGAATAAATCTTATTTATTTTTAAATAGAAATCTAATAGATTTACTTAATTTTATAATTTTTCATTTTATAATAATTTCTTCTTAATACAGCCTGCTATAAATAGAATTTATAAGTTTGAAAGAAAAAATATTCAAGCAGTATCAGTAATTCAATATTATTAATCTATTTTATATTATATTAATAACAGTAGCTATGAAGATGGTATTAAAATTTTATATTATTCACTGCTTTATAAACTTTGATTTGATATATATAATATATAATAAAAACTTATTAGTAGTAATATAGCTCTAGTTCTTATTAAAATAGTTATATTTTGTAGATTATATTACTAATAATTATAATATTTTTATTTTATTAGGTCCAGTACCTCAAGATATAAAAATAAATATTTTTATTGATAATTAAACTGTTATTCAGGCTTCTGCTAATGTCTTTAAATATTATTATATATATTAATTTATCTTTTTATTATAATCAGATCATTTTTCTACAATAGCTTTCTAGCCATGAAGAAGTTTCTAGTAACAAATATATTAATTATCTTACTAAGATAAATACTGAGAATACTATTATTACAGACCCCTGCTAGTCAACCTACTAGTAAGGCGGACCCGCCAGGCAGAAAATACTAATAAGAACAGCACTCAGGCAAAACTAAAACTATTAATAAATATAATTTCAGATTACTCTTATAATACCTGAAATAGCTATATATTACATGACCACAATAATATATCACTGATACACTACAACATGTCAGCGCTACGATCAGGACATATCAGTGACATGAAATAATATACCAGCAGTATAATATATTATAATAATAATATATAAAGAATAGAATATATAAGAATACTTTTTTATATACTTAACTAGTTCTATTCTTTATACTTAATAATATTATCTTTAAATAATTATATATTTAAAAGCTTAGCTACAGAAACACTCATCCACACTTACTTATAAATAATTATATAATATTATTCAATCTTACTTCTTTTCTCTTATCTAAGACTAGTTATTTTTAAATAATCATCAGCCTGATACCCCCTTGATCCAGTTTGATAATATATATACCAGTGAAGCTAAGCTAACAGGAACAGGAAAATAATTTTAAAATTTAATATATTAAATACCAGTTAATATAAATATTTACCAGTTATAACTATTTATTATATTAATTATTTTAAACTTACTATATACTCTGCAGCAGGGCTCTAGTGCCCAGGAAAAAAATTAACTATAAATACTAATAGTATAAGAATTAATAAATATAATTAATTAATTATAAAAAAATATTACTATTTTAAAATAATAAAACCAGCTACTTAAAGATTATTTAACAGTCAAGTCTGTCAAGATTAAATTACCAGAACTGTTTAATAATAATTAATTAAAGCTTAGAGCTTTCTTGACTTAATTAAACTTATATTTTAATATAAATAAAAAAAAGCTTAGAAATAAGATTAATAAGATCTTTTTTATATTTATCTACTTAACTAGAATAGTATTTAATTAGTTTGAACTATACATCCGCGAATACCAGGAAAAGCCGGCAGATAATTAAAATAATAATATTAAAAAAATTTTTACTAGTTATACCAGATTCAAGAAACATCTCAAATAAATATTCAGAAATATTAATATAATATATAATATTGAAAAAAAGCTATGGTAACTTAAACAAACCAAATTAATATCCAAGTATATCTTTAAATTTCTGTAAGTTATCAGTTATCTAGACTGAGACAAAGATACCTATATTATATAATTTAAGAAAAAACTTAAGATAAAAATCTAAAAAAAACTTATCTAATAAGACTAACCAGGAATATTATAATAAATAATTACAGCAGCAGTTAAGATCAACAATAAGTTATATAAATATAATATAAAATAAAAAGAAAACTGATAGACCAGTAAATCTATATTTTAATAAAATAATTAATAGAATTACTAAGCTAATAATAAATAACCAGTATAATTTAGAAATCTGAAATATAAGAATCTCTATGGACTAAAATTAATAAAGCTAGATATAATATAATATCAGATTTAATAAAATAAAGTCTCTAAGAAAAAGCTTGAAAAATATAAAAAAAATTACTTATATTTTAATTATAATAAAGCAGATTATTAATCAAGAAACTATAAATAAAAATAATAATAGTCTTAGAAATAACTAAGAGCTACTGAAAAAGACTAGACTAGAAAAATCTATAATATTATTATTTATTTACTAGAAGTATAGACAGAAACTATAATATAAATACTAGGTAATAAGAAGCTACATGCTATATAATAAGAATAATTATTAATATTAGTAAACAGAATATACCAAGACCAGTTAAAATAATAAATTATTATAGATAAGTTAATAATACTATCAGAATTATAAGAAATTTATTAATTATCTAAACTATTTAATTAGCCTGCAGAAGTCAACAACAAGCCAGTACTAGAGAATAAATATTCTAATATAATTTAAAATAAGTTTAATTCTTTAGATAAAGAATATAATACTTAACTAGAAGATCTTAAATCCAGTAAAAAAAATTTAATAAAATATTTAATATTCTAGAAAAATTCTTATCAGCAACCAGCGAGTCATGCCCGACATACCGGGATAAATATAAAAAAAACTAAGAAAATAATAAAAATAATATTTTTTATTAATTAAATTATATTATAAAAAAATTCAAGAAAAATCTAGTGTAATTCTATCTGAAATTTAAGAAAATTATACAGCATTACCCACATTAAAATCTAAGATATTAGAAGTCACAGAATAAAGATTAGAAAATATATTTATAAAAATATTTTTATTACCTGGAATTCTATCTAATATATAAATAAGATAATACTAATTATTATTATTATTTATTCAAAGTCAGCCGAAAAATAAAAATAGCTGGAATAAATCTATAATATAATTATAAAAGATATTTATGCAAACATTTCAAAAAAAATAAAAAATACTAGAAATATAATAAATTCTTTTAAATTATATATTATATAGATATATATTTTATATATTATAACTAGAAGTATATCACGAGCTATTAATTAAAGATATTAGAAATAATAAAAATTAAAAAAAACCACTATCTATATTTTAATTATAATTATTTATATATAAAATACAAATAATACCCATACTACAATATTATATATTAAATAATATGTTTTGATAATCAGTATATAATATATTATATAACAAAAATAGAAAACTTGAAGTTCCCACGGGAATATCTAAAATTACTAGAATTAAATTAACTAGATTAGCAGCTAGCAGCTACTGAATTAGAGAATATCTAAAAATTTAAGTAACTATACTAGAATAACCAGTTTAAATATTAGTAGACTCTGGTATAACTGGAAACTTTATAAATCTGTAATTTATGCAGTAACTAGGAATACTCAGTAAATAGAAAAAAAAACTAGAATTAATTATAAGACTGAATAGAGAAAACCTGGGAACTTTTATATTAATAATTAAATCAGGAATTATATCTATGATTATAATAAATTACTGTAAATATATAGATTTTAATATAATACCATTAGAATAGTATAATATTATATTAGGAATTCCATGGCTCAGGAATTATAATTCACAGATTAATTAGAAAACTAAAAGTCTTCAGTTTATAAATTATAATTATTTAAAATAATATTAGTAAGAACTAGATATAAAGTCTAAATCTATATAATTTACTAGCTAGTATAAGACTGGAGTAAGGATTAAGCAATCTATAAAAAAATTAAAAATATTATAAAAATCTAATATACCAGGTATTGGAGAAAGCTCAGAGAAAAGTAATATCTTAAATATAATTATATAAATAATAATAGTAATTAATCTATTATAATAAAATTAGCTTAAGAAATTACCAAAATAAGTACTGGTAATAATAAATAAATATTAAGAATACAGTATCGAGGATACTGACTTAGAAAATAAAATATAAAAATAAAAAATTAAAATTAATAGTATAAAGTAGTAAGAGATCTAAGCATAAGAATCTAAATCTAGTAATATAAATTAAAAGATTTAGAATAAGTAGGGACCTAAGTATAATAATATAAAATTATAAAATTTATAAGAACTCTTAGTTATAACTAGAAATAATTTATATATTTTATTATAATATAAGAGATTCAAGGACCTGTTTAAATAATTAAAATAATTTAAATTATTTTAATATAAAAAATATAATTATATTATTTTTATTAAAAAAGGAAAGTTCCCGGTATATAAGAAAATTTATTTAATATTTAAAAAGAAATTACAGGCATTATAAGAATATATTAATAATTAATTAATAAAAGATAATATTAGACTATTAAAATTATTTACAGAACATGGGGTTCTATTTATACTAAAGAAAAATAATAATTTATAATTATATATAAATTACTGATTATTTAATATAATTATAATTAAGAACTAATACCCATTATTCTTAATCTTAGAAATCTAAGATAAAATATAAGAAGTAAAATAGTTTACTAAATTTAATATTATAAATATATATTATTATATATATATCACGGAAGATGAAGAATAGAAGACTATATTTAAAATAAAATATAAATATTTTAAATATTTAATTCTATTATTCAGGTTAATTAATATATCTGTATTCTTTTAATAATATATTAATAAAATACTCAGAGAGCATTTTAATAAATTTATAATTATTTATTTAAATAATATCTTGATCTTCTTGAAAAGCAAGAAAAAATATATTAGATATATAAAACTTATATTATATAAACTATATTTATACCACTTACAGTATAAGTTAAAGAAATATAAATTCTATATATAAAAAATAGAGTTTCTAAAATATTAGATATTTATAAAGAAAATCCACACTAAATAAGCTAAAATATAAATTATTAAAGATTAGTTTTAATCCAAGAATCTAAAGAAACTACAACAGTTTATTAAATTAGTTAACTACTATTAATAATTTATAGACAGATATGCTATCTATATAATATTATTATTTAAACTCATGAAAAAGATACAGGAGTTCAAATAGAAAGAACTGTAATAATATATATTTAAAAATATTAAATATTAATTTATTATATTACTAGTACTAGTACAGCACAACCTGGAGAAAGAAATAACTATTAAAATTAATATATTAGATTATACTATTAATATATATATAATGCAGCCAGGAGATAATAGAAAATCCAGATTAATTATATTTTATTTAAGAAAGTTAATTCAGGCAGAACTTATAATATTTATAATAAAATATTACTAACTATAATAGTAGTATTTAAGTAATAGAAAATCTATCTTAAAAAAGTAAAGTATATTATTATTATAAAAATAAATTATAAAAACTTAATTTACTTCATAATAACCAAAGAATTAATTAGAAGACAGGCAAGATAGATAGAGATTTTATTATAATATAATTTTTATATTATATACTGCAAGAAAACAGAAAATAGATATATAAATATATTAAATTACAGACCAGATTATGAAATAGAAAAAAAGATTATCAAACCAGTTATTTTAAAATAAAATAAGAATAAATTAATCAGCTATAATAAAACTAATCTTACAGTAATACTGGAGATAGATAATAATCTGACTAAATAATTAATTAATATTATCAAGAATAACAAGACACTTCAAAAAATAAGTAAAAATTTATTAAAAAAGATTACTATTAATAAAAAAAGATTAGTTTACTTTCACGGACTAATCTTTGTACTGACTATTATGAGAACAGAAATTATAATTATATATTATAATAAATTATTTAAGAGATACTTAAAAGTCAAGAAAATTATAAAATTAATTACCAGGAATTATTATATTTTAAATCTCAGATAAAAAATATATAATTATATTAAATAATATAAAATATATATTAAGAACAAGCCCGCGAGGCATTAATTCTATAAATAAATATAAATATAAAAAATATTATAATAATTATAAAAATAAATAATAATTAACTTTATTAGTCCACTACCTGAATTAAAAAGATATAATATTATTATAACTATTATTAATTATCTTATTAAATACATCCATCTTATACTAAGTAAAATAATAATAATAATAATATAGATAACAGAACTGTTCTTAAGAAATATTATTATAAATTACAGAATATTAAAATATATTATATCAGATAGGAATAAGTTATTTATTTTAAAATTCTAAAGATTACTCACAGATCTTATAAAAATTAAAAAATAAATAATAATAGTTTATTATCTATAAATAAATAGACAAACAGAAAAGATTAACTAGATAATTAAATAATATCTGAGATATTATATTAATTATTAATAAGATAATTAAATAAATTTATTATCTATAATACAGTTCTTGTATAATAATACTAATTATTTAATAATTAAAGTCTTATTATTTTATACTAATTATAGTTACCACCCAAGATTTTTAGAGATACTATTAGGGAAATAACCAGTTATTAATATAATTAAAAATATTATTATATTTATAGAATATATACACGCTCAGTTATCCTGAGATATTAAATTCATGAATTTATAAAATAAAATTTATTATAATTATTAATATAAAAAGAAATCTAATTTAAAAAAAGAGAAGAAAATATTCCTGTTTTATAGAAATATTAAAATAAAATAACTAAGCCAGAAACTTGATTATTATAAACTAAGATTATTTATCATTGAAAAAAAGAAAAAGCCAGTTAATTATAAATTAAAACTATTAAAATTAATAAATAAAATTTATTTAATATTTTATATCTTATTATTAAAACCCGCACCAAAGAACACTAGAATTGCAGAAAATATAGAAATTAATAATATTATTAAATAAGAATATAAAGTCAAAAGGATTCTAGATTATAAAAAAATTAATAATAAATTATATTACTTAATAAAATAGAAAGATTATAATACCTCAGAAAATATATAAAAATTTATTAAGAATTTAACAGGCTGTCACTAGCTTGTAGAATAGTATTATTAATAGATAAATTAAAATTTGTCTAAAAGAAAAAAAAATTAATTAATTAAGTTAAACTAAAATTAAGCTCAGATATAATAGCTAATTTAATATTATTATTTATAATAATATTAGTCTCAGTCTCAGATACTATAGTTCTTTGAATACACAGCTTCTTTTATATTTTATATTTTTTTATTTTTATTTTTTAAACTCTTCCAGTTTCTTAATTTTCTTTAGATTATAAGCTATAAAATTACCAGCTTATTTTTATAATAATTACTTTTATTTTTGTAATTAAAGAAATTTTACTAGAATAATTTCTTTTTTTTTTTTTAATAAAATTCTGAGTTTTAACCAAACGTTTCCACTCAGTGTCAGAAAATGAAGGATCAGATATTTTATAATAAATATTATTTATCTTAATATATTTATTATAATAAGCAGAACTTTCAGATTTAATATATATTTTATACAAACGGATGCAATGCTTGCAGGGAAAAACTACAAGAAAATCTTTATTTTTAATTTATTAATAAAAATTTTTCTTATAAATAAAAGAACTGGATAATATAATTAATCCTGAATAAAAAAAAATTAAAAAATATTACTGGATAATTTATCTCAGAGAAAGGGAATACCGCAGATTTATATTTTTTAAAAATAAGAAATCTTGAAGAAGAGAAAGTAATATTATAGATTTCTATTAATTAGTTTATTAATAAAATAAACCTACTAGACAGAAAATATTAATAAAAGTAGTACTCAGATAAAATTAAAATTATTAATAAATATAATTTCAGATTACTCTTATAATACCTGAAATGGTTATATATTACATGATTACAGTAATATATCACTGATATACTACAACATGTCAGCGCTACAATCAGGACATATCAGTAATATAAAATAATATACCAGCAGCATAATATATTATAATAATAATATATAAAAATTAAAATATATAAGAATATTTTTTTATATACTTAACTAGTTCTGTTCTTTATATTTAATAATACTATCTTTAAATAATTATATATTTAGAAGCTTAGCTACAGAAATACTCATCTATACTTATTTATAAATAATTATATAGTATTATTCAGTTTTATTTCTCTTCTCTTATCTAAGACCAGTTATTTTTAGATAATCATTAGCCTGATACTCCCTTGACCCAGTTCGACAGTATGTATACCAGTGAAGCTAAGCTAACAGGGACAGGAAAGTGATTCTAGGGTTTGACAACTATCTGAAAATATAATAATATTAATATAGTTAATTTTATTCTTAATTTATTATACATGTCTTAAGACCCTGGCTGATAAAATATAAAAAGTCTAGTAAATAATTAATTTGTATAACTTATTTATATAACATATCTTGCTAAATCCTATTTATAAAATACTTATTTTATATAATATATACCAGGTTTAAAGCTCTGTCCTGATATAAATATAAACCAGAAAATTTATTCTTATAAGCTTTCTTATAAGCCATCTTAATATTATTAAAATTATAGAATCAATTAAAATATTCATGCAGGATAAAAATTAATTAATTTAATATATTTTATTTTTATATATATAACACACAGGTTTATATATAAGAATATTTAAATATTCTATAAATAATTACAAGTAAGTACTAGAAGTCAGATCTATTAATCTAGCCTGTAAGATAATATAATTTATTATTATAATATAGATCCTGGGCTAATTCGGGCTCTACTAAATAAATAACCAGAAAGTAAGATTATTCCTTTTTATAAGATAATAAGAATAATATTTTCTTACAGAATAATAATCTTATTTTTTATATATTTATTTTTATAATGATACTCCCCCATCTGGTTATACAGGGGAGGATACTGCAGTAAAAATATTTATATGAAAATAATTAATATAACTAAACAGGTCTTGCATCTTTCTAGTAATAAATATATTTGATAAGATCTTAGATATAATATATTTCTATATAAATTAAAGTCCTCTTTAATCTATATAAGCAGAGCAACATATTAAGATAGATATGGAGCGACTGAAGAATTATAATAAGTATTTCATATATATAAATATCTTTATATATATATCGCGTAGCCTTAAATACAAGTAATCCTTCCAGCCATCCTGGCAGTGCAATGCCTGGCTACTAGATTAATACCATCCGCCACTCGGCCGTAGGGCTGACATAAGCCTGTATGAATAAATCAGTCAATCAATATTATTACATTATTATTAATTTTAATAATAGAGATGGGTATCCTTTTATAAAATTACTTATAAATTTTTCTAATATTCTGAGACTGACTCGGTTTAATATATTAGGATTTAATATAAGATTACTTATTTTCTAGCTGGGCTTGGTGTAATGGCGAGTGACGTGATGTAGCACGTGACCTAGCACATGATGTAGTTTTCACTTACTTTATAGATTATATATAATCTTATTTATTTATTATATTTCTTTATATATATATTTTATACTTCTTTCCTTTCCTCTCTCATATTTAATATTCTAGTTTAGATACACTAAATTTGATTATTCAATTAGCTTTTATATAATAACAAATATTAGAGCTAATTAGTTTTTTAATATTATAAGTAACTAGTTATCTAGCAGGATTACTAATATTTATCTAATATATATTTGATTATATTAAATTATATTAAGACAGAACAGCCTAATCTGAATTTTAAAAAAATAAATAACTGATAATCTTTTTAAACCATAATAATTAAAAAAAGCCAGGCTGGTTTTATTTTATATAAAAAAATCTAAGATAATATTTAATTATTTTATTAAATAAAAAAATAATAATTATAGAAAGATTACTCATAAAAAATTTAGTAAAATATATAAAAAAAATTTTATAAAGATTTTTAATCTAGTTCTTAATTTTATAAATAAAATAAAGGCAGAATTAAATATTATAATTAATAAAAATAATATATTTACTTAAAAATAAAATAATCTAGTTAGAAAATATAATAATATTTTCTAAGAATATAATATCTAGATAATATTAATAATATATTATATAATTTATAATGACCAGTGAGCAGAGACTTCTAAATTTAGAATTCTTTTTAAATTCTTAATTTTTTAAAATTTAATAATAGAAAGATTCTGTTTTTTAAGAACTAGTTAATTATAATATAATAAAAATAAAAGATTAATATAAACTATCTAATTACTTTAATTATTTAATATATATATATATATATATATATATAAACAGTTATTATAAAGAAGATATCTAAAAATAGTTTATTTTTTAATTTTATTTAAAAATAATTTTTATTAAGATTTTAAATGCCTGATATTAATATTAAAAATTAAAAATAATATTAGAAAATAAGTTTTATAAATTTATTTCTATATTTTAATATCTAGCAGTGGAGGCTGGTCTTATTAAAATTTATTAAAAAATAATTTATATTTATAATTATTTTCCAAGCTAAAAGAAATAACTATAATTTAATTTATAAATAATAAAATAAATTTTAATAAATTTATAAAATTCTTTACTGGCGCTTTAGATCTTATTGATTTAAAATAATTTAAAAAAACTGGTTTATTATTTTATTATATTCTACTAATAATCTTAAATATTATTATTTTTATTATTCTTATTTTTATTAATTTTTTAATTTTTTAAATTACTTATTATATCTTAAGCTTAGAGCCCGAGAACTATATTTATATAATAATTAAAAAATATCTTAAAAAATAGCTTAGATTATTTAATTAAAAACTATAAATAAAAATAAATAAATAAAAATTAATATTTAGAAAAGTTTTTTTTAATAAAATATAAATTTATATAAATATACTAGACTTACAGACTTTATTAAATTAAGAAAATAAAGATTTTATAATAAATATTTTAATATTAAAAAATAGATTAGCAGTATTTATTTATATTTTAATAAATATTAAAGCTAATATATTTATATATATATATATATATATATTAATTCTATAATTAAATTAATATACTATTTTCAGAGTAAAAGATTTTCTCTAATAATTAAATATATTATAATAAAATTTAATGAAAAAACAATTATATTTTTGATATATATTATTTATTTTAGTCTTATTATTATATTAATAAAAAATAATTTAATAATATTCTTTTTTTATTCTTAATCTCAGACAGTATAATCTCATATTTAAAAAATATAACTTATAAAATATAAAATCTTATTAAATTATTAAATTATTAATTTATCTGGCCTGACCTGCTTCTGTTATAAAATAAGATTAATATAAATTTATTATATTTTACAGATATTTCTAAAGTCAGAAATCTGAAACATTTATTATATTTTTAAATATAATTAAAAAGATAATTTTAAATAAAATAGATTTTATAAATTAAGATTCTAAGTTAATAAAAATATTAATTAATTAAATCTTATTTAAATATTATTATAATTTAATCAATCTTTTTTTAAAAAAACTAGATATTTTCTGTTATTCTATTTCTATGATTATTAAATGATTTTAAAAGAAGAGAACCTGCTAAAAATAATTTTTTTATATAAAATAATTCTAAAAAAATTTAAAATAATTCAGAAATATATTAACCAAAAATTTAAAAAATTTTATTATTTATTTTTTATTTTAATAATATAGAAGCCTGGAGGGAGATTATATATTTATATAAATTATTAAAAATTGAATATATTAATTTTTAAAAATTTCTATCCTATTCTACTGATTAATAAGATAATAGATAATTAAAAAATATTGAGATTTTTTTAAACTTAATATCTATTAAGAATTTCATTAAATTTATATAAATCCTGACTCTGAGGATCTAATAATATTTTATATTTATTATAAAATTTATAAATATTATATATTGTTATTTAATTTTATTAATAATCTAGTAGTTTTTTAAATAATTTATTAATATAATTCTTATAGACTTCCTGGATAAATCTATTATTATTTATGTTAATAATATACTGATTTTTAATAAAAATAAAGCTAAATATAAATTTTATAAGTATTAAATCTTAAAATATCTCTATACTGTTAGCCTCCAGGCTGTTATTTATAAATATAAATTTTATATAATAAAAATTAAGTTTTTAGACTTTATATTTTTACTGTTGATTTATAAAGAAATATAGTTAAATTATAAAATTTATAATTTAATTAATCTAGAAAAATATTTTCTTTAAATCAATTATTTTATTTTAAAATTCTACTACTGGACTACTAAAGAATTATTACTTATAAATATTATTAAAATTTAAATAATTAAAATCAGGAATTATTCCTGAGTCTTAATCTAAATTTTCTAAATAGTTTCTGTAGAGCTATATTTTTATAATTAAGTATATATTAAATCTTAATTATAATTATCTATTCTTAGAGCCTTTCTAAGACAAAGTAAAATAATTAAATAATAAATTTTTATTAAAAAATAAAATATTATTATATCAAAATTAACTGATAGTCCCCGATGAGAAAGATTTTTAAATATAATTATTAAATAAAATTTATTATTAACTATTATTTATATATTTTAAATCCACGAAGATATTAGTTTTTATAAAATATTAATGTTACTAGAATATCTGGAACAGAGATATTTAATATTATATAAATAATCATTTAATATATAAGTATAAGAATATTTATTATAATTTATCTATAAATTCATTTTACCTTTTATTAATTTTTATAGGAGGGCACTACTGCCACACCAGCCAGGCTTTCTCTATACCAGCCTTCGCTCATGCCACATCCTCCACTTATCTAAAAGGGCAAGACCTGTTCTCTTTAGAATATAATCTGTTTAATATCCCTCGCTGTCTTTTTTATCTAGTATATTAATGCCTGGAGTGTAAATATATACCTCAGGCATAAAGAATTCTAGAATAGTAGGCGGTAGAATATTGTTCTTTATAAGAACCAAGTCTTATTTTAAACAGATGCAACCTTACCTTATAAGATAAGCAGAGGGTGTGGCATGAGCGAAGGCCGGTGTGGAGGAAGCCTGGCTGGTATAACAGTAGCATCTCCCTTTTTATATATTTATAATAATATATTATAATAAATTTTTAATTTTTCTTAAAAAATTATTACAGTTATAATATAATCTTTATTATGATAAATTATTTTAATAAATATACAATCTTTATCATATATAATAAGCATATTTATATAAAATATAATATATTTCTTTATAAATTAAATATATATCTAGACAGGATTACCAGATATAATTATTTTTAATTATAAAAATTAATTAATAATTAAATTCTAGAAAAAATTCTGTAGAATTTTATAAATTAAATTGAAATTTTTTATTATATACTACTTCTAAGCTGATATCTAGATAAAAATTATTAATTTATATATATTTAATAATTTATTTCATTTATTAATAATTTTCAGAATAGTTAATTGAATTTATTATTTTTAAATAATTTTATTATTATTACTTTCTTGTATTACTTTATTAGACTATTATTATTTATAATAAAAAGAAATTATGAATTTAAAATATTATTTAATTAAATATTTTCTATAGATTTTTTATCATATATAGTTATCTGAGACTAGATATAAAAATTTATTTATTAAATAAAATAAATCTAACTCTTTATTTAAGAAAATATTTAAAAAATCTAAGATTAATAAATTTAATAAATAAATTATTAATACGATTTAGAAAATTTTTAAGAATAATAATAAATTTTTTATTAATATAAAAAACTAGTACTAGAACTAGCCTTTATAAAAATTTCTAAATAATTAATATGTTTATTTTAATTATTAATAAGATAAATAATATACATAAGATCTGTTTCTTTAAGAATATATATATATATATATATATATATATTTACCCTTTTATCTAAAAAAAATATATTTATAAAATTTATTAAAAATTTTATTTAATTAGATTTAGAATACTGCTGTTCTTATTAAAGTTAATAATTAAATAAAATAAAAAGTTAAAAAGATAATTCCTAATTATTTATATCATAAATATTTATAATATAAGATTAAATAGCTTCCTTCAGATAAAGCAGATTATATATAATATTTAATTTGAAATTTTAAGAATATTTTATTTTATTTATAAAATTATTATATTAAATATTTTATCTATTCTGGACTCTTTAAATATCTACTACAGTATTTTCTGCTGCTGAGACTAATAAGTTTATATTAAATTATAAAAATAATAATATATTCTTAGCTAAGAACAGCCAGTCTTAAAAAAGAAGAAAAGATAATATAATAATAAATAATAAAATATAATATATAATCTAGTATATAATATAGTTTTTACTTATTTTACAGATTATATATAATCTTATTTATTTATATATATTCTTTTATACTCCTTTCCTTTCCCCTCTTATGTTCGATAATCTAGTTTAGACGCGCTGAACATGATTATTTGATTGGCTCTCATACTCGGAAGTTATTATACTTTTTGTTATAATAATTCTTATTTTGTATTATTATATTTTTTTCTTGATTTCTAAGCAAGATTACTCTATGTGATCTAATTAATTAAATTCTTAATTATATAATATAATATTAATGACTTATATATCAGTTATGGCAGTATTAGATAAGTTACTAGAAGATTTTCTTTTATATATAATATATATAATTCTTTTTAGTACTGTTCTTAAAAAAATAAAAAATATTTATATAATTATTATATAATATATATAAGCCAGGTACTTGCAGCAGTATTAATATATATATTTTTAATTTTAATGTTTAAAATACTGAAGAATGCACTGGTTTTAAATATTAATTATAATATTAAAATTTATATTATTAAATAAGATTCTTATATAGATAGCCTGGCTGGTAATGTAATTATTATTAAATTTTATTAATAATATAGAGCAATATTATTATTAAATAATTCTGTTCTAGAATCTTATCTAGTTAATATATATAATATTTATCAATATAATAATCTAATAATAAATATTAGTAATAAATAAATACTTAACCAGCTAATATTAATAAGAGCCATGGTATATTTATAATATTTAGATATTATATCTATATATAAAAGATTTTTCATATTTTCAATGTTATATATAATGAAAAATATACTATTACTTAAACGGACTCTTCTGGCTGTAATGGTATAATTTAAAATTTTAAAATTTTCATAAATAATAATACTTTTATTAATCCAGTTAATTAAATCTTAATATCTATATTAAAGTAGCTGGATTAATATATTGAAAATATTTTATATATATAATTCTGGATTCTTTTATCAGAGATTCAGATCTAGCCAGTTTTTAAATTCTTTATAGAAATTTATCAAGTCAGGCTAGTACTACTGTCTTAAATATTTTCTATTAAATTAATTAAATATATATAATTCAGAGATTAATATAAATTCTTATTTTATTATTTTTGAATATAATTAGAATGTTAAGAAGAAAAATAATAGGAAAGAGAAATTTTTTTATAAAAAGTAAGATTTTAACATACGATTACAGGATAGTAGTAATAATAATATATATATATAATTTAAGAAAAAATATAAGATAAAGAGATGTAGTTATTATAGAATAAAATATATAAAAATAAGATTTAAAAAATAAGTAATAGATCTGTTATCTAATTTTAAATAAGAACTATATATAGGATAAATAATACAGATTCTTGATAAAGTAAAAATATAAAAAAATATATTAAATAATTATATATTATAAAAACTTTCTTGTTATTATTATATTTAGCTAGCCAGTCTTGTTATTATTAGTTGATTGATTGTTATATATATATATAAAATCCTAAAGTTCTTGAGATTCTGGTTCATTATTAGTTATTTCTTCTTGTCCAATAGGCAACGTGCGCTTGGAACCAAGAAGCAACTCCTAACAAGATTTAAATACTTAGATTATATTGTAATAGATTTTTTTCGAACTATATTATTATTATCTCTAAAGAAATAAGAATAAAATAGAGATATTATGGACTAGAATTATATACTAGTAATTGATAATATAAATAAATTTATTATAGGACGGAAAAAGAAGCTAGATTATATTATTATACATATATTTTTTCTATTACATAATTATACTAGTAAAGAAATCAATATCTTTATTGAATTATTTAATAATAATAATATTAGCGGATAATACTACTAGAAACTATTGATCAAAAAGATTTTATATTTTTTACTAGACTGCAGAATTAAAAATAATTTTATAAGAAAAATTCAATATATGCTATAAGATATAATTTAAATTTACATTTTATATAAATAATATAAATAGAGGGAATTAAAAAGATTAAAATAGAAAATAAAAAATAGAAATGAAAAGATAATAATATTATTTATATTGTTTATATTTTTTATAAGACCTGCCTGGCTTCTGGAATTATCAATAATAATAATCTTAAAATATTTTTAAAGCCTGAGCAGGTATTTGTTATAAAATATTTATAAATGCAATTATTAATTATAAAATATATTCAATAAACAAATCCTTGAAAAATCTTTAGCTTAAATATTAGATTAGATTTTATATATTATATAATCTGTATGTGATAAATAATAAATTTATGAATTTAAGTAATAATAAAATTAGAATTATTAATCTTCAGAATAGACTAGTATACTATTTAAAGTAGTAATATATAATAATTATAATAATATATAAAAGTAGATATGAAATATGTATAAAGAATATATAAATTTATTTAACAAAATATAATAAATAGTTAATTCAGGATACAAAAACAGGTTACGGGTGTTTAAGCTGAAATAAGTGTTTTATTTTATTGAATATTTCTATACAGAAAGTTATCTTTTATAGATTATCTTATAACAATATTAGTAGTATTAGTAATATTGAAAATAGATATATTATAAATTTAAATATATTATATATATATAACACGAGTTACAGAGTAACTTTACTTTATTTTATTCTGTAAAATTAAATAAAATTCTTGTTTAAGATATTATAATCATTTATATATATCAAAATATTTATCTGGCAGAGATATCTAATATAATCATTATTTATTAATTTTATTATTATTTTTATCATCTTTGCAGGCTCTTGTTTATATTTATGGTGGTTATATTTTTTCAGATAGATTAATTCTCTGATTTAGTATAGTTCCTTAGATAATAATAAAAAATATTAAAAAAAATATATAAAATAAAGATTCAGGAAGAAGCAGATGCAAAGGTAAGAAGCATTTGAAAGGTACCTGGAATGAAGATTCCAACTAATAAAAATTAATAGGAGAGATAATAAAAAAAATATAATTTATCGAATAGAATTCAATTCTTGAAAATATATATAATAACTCATTAATCTTTAGAAAATAAATAGTTTTACTCTCTTTTTTAAGTTCTTATAAAATTACAGGCTTTATTCAGACATATTTAGTTATTGTAGTCTTTAGGTTATCACACAGGCTATTTTTCCTGATAAATTTCCAGTTACAGTAATCCCTTCTATGAAAAATATTAAAATTAATATAATCTCCAACTAGAAACCTGTAAGGATCTAAATCCTTATAACCCTCGCGATATTTATTATCGCGAGGAATACCCATACTGATAGCAGTCTTATTACAAGACTTGGTTAGTACTTGCTATGTAATCTACAAGCTACCCATGAATATCTCACTATTTGCGGGCAGAGATAGGATAATTAATAATAATATTTTAAAAAAAATTAATCTTTATATTTTATATTTATAGATAAAATATATTCTTTATATTATTTTATTATATTTGTCTTTATAATCTTAATACTTAAACCCTGTAAGATAATCTATTAAGCTATATTTATATAAAATACCAGAAATTATATTTATAAGAAGTTCTCTGAATCCGCTAATTTTTTTTAACAAGACTATTATAGAAGTAAATATAAAAGAATTTAAGAAAATAAAGATCTTTTTAAATAAATTTCATAAATAATTCAATCTATTTAATTAGATTATAAATCTAAAATTAAGACTAGAAATTATTATAAGACTGAAAAAATCCGTAGGAATTTAAAATAATTCTAGAAATTTTATTATAGATTCTATATATTTAAATACTTATGTTTATTGTTTATAGAAAAGTAAGTATTATACTATTTATAATTATATTATTTATTAATTAATTATTACTCAGTAAGAATTAACCGCGGAAATAAATAATTAAAATAAAAAATAAAAAATATATATTCCAATAATTTATCTAGACTATACTCTTAATAATCCTTAAAAAAATATAATTATTTATTATAATTATAAATAGAAAAGCCTCTGTAAGTTTCTAAAAATTTATTTAAAAAATTTAAATAATAGAAAGTAAGAGACCTAGTTATAAATTTTTAAAATTATTTTTTATAAAAAAAAGAATTCTATATATTTTTAATAATAAAAAAATAAGAATAGAACTCAGTCATGAAACTTAAAATCTAAATATAATATAATTATATTTATTTTTTTTATTTTTAAAATTTTTTCTTGTAATAGTTAAACACAAGATCTATAAATAATTAAAATCTTTTATTGATAAATAAAATCTGATATTATTTTTTATAAAAATACAGCTAAGCTTATTTTAATAAAATAAAAAATTTAATTATCTATAAAAAAAGATTATTATTATTTATGAATAAAATTAAAAAAATCTCTAAAATATATTCTATAAAATAGAAGATTATAAGATACCCGGTGAGTTTATAATAATTTTTAAAATAATGATATATTTTTTTATAAAAAACAGAGCCACTTCACAGCAGATTATTATCTTATAAAAAAAGTTAATTATAAAAAATAAATAGTTACTTATATAAAATAAAAAAATATTAAAAAAATATTAAAAAAATATTATATATAATATATTCTAGCTTATAAATACAAGAAAAACTACTTATAAATAATAATTTTAATATATTTTATAAAATAAAAATAAGAATAAATCTAATCTTTATAATATTTATAAAAATTATAAAATAAGAACCAGCCCTTGTAAAAATACTTATAAAATTTCTAAATAAAAACAGTATCTATTAAAAAAATAATTATTTTATAATAAGTTTTGAAGATACAGAGGGCAACCCTAAAAATTATTAAAATATTATAATTATAATATAAAATATAAAAAAAATTATATTAAAAAATTTTTAAATTTATATTATAAAATTTATTATAAAATTTAATTATTATTATTTAAGATTCTGTAAAATTCAAATAATTTAAAGATAATATATATCTATAGAGAAGTTCCTCACAGAAAAAAATATAAAATAAATATATATTATAATAATCTAGAAAACCCGCAAAGACCAGAAAAAAAGATTATTTAATTAATTATAGAAATTTAATAAAATAATTATAAAAAAATTATATTATACTTATTTTTATAATTAAGAATTAATCTAGAGATCAAATATATAAAAAAATATAAATTTAAAACTAGTCTAATTTATAAAATATTTTTTATAAATTAAAAACTTTTATAAAAATATCTGCAAGACTATCTTATAAGAAATTAAATCAAAAATTTAAAATTATTTTTAAATTTTTTAATTTTATTTATAAAGAAAAAGAATAAAAGCCTGTAAATATATATTAATTATTATAAATTAAATAAGTAAATTATCAAGAATAAGTATTTATTATTATAAATTAATAAATATATTAAATTCTCTTATAAAAATATTATTATTTATTTAACTTAATCTTCACGAAGTTTACTATAAAATATAAATTTTTTAAATATATAATTATATTTTTTAAACTGATTAATACCCCCGCGGAATTCTAAGTTTTTATCAATTTATTATTTATAAAATATTTGAATTATTTTATTATTATATATCTAAATAATATTATAATATACTCGCGAGATCTGGAAATATACAAGAAATAAATTTATAAAATATTATAAATTTTAAAAGAAAAACAGGATTATATATAAAATAAAATAAATATTATTTTATGAAAAATAAAAATTAATTTTCTAGAATTTATCATTGGCTATAAAAACATACATATAAAACTAAAATAGATTAAAATAATCTATAAATAATTAAAATCATAGAATATAAAGAAAATCTTATAATTTGTGATGGCGAGCGACATAACTGAGGCATATGACATAGCACGTGACATAGTTTTTACTTACTCTGCTAATTATACATAGTCTTATTTATTTACTCTATTTACTTTATCTTACTTATTTATTTTTACTACTTACTTATATTTTCTTATACTCCTTTCCCTTTCCCTCTCATATTTAATATTCTAGTCTAGATATACTGAATATAATTATTTAATTAGCTTTTATATAATATTAAATATCACAGCTAATTACTTTCTTTATTAACTAATACTACAAGCGGCTAGCTATTTAGCAGGACTACTAGTATTTATTCAACATATGCTTAATGATGCTAAAACAGCTAAGACAGAACAGCTTAAACTGAATCTCTAAAAAAAATAATTAAATAATAATTATCTCAAGTTATAATAGCTAGAAAAAGCCAGGCTAGCTTTATTTTACAGGAAAAAAATCCATGCCGATACCTAATTATTTTATTAAACAGAAAAAACAATAACCATGGAGAGATTATTCAAGAAGAATTCAGTAAGATATATAAAAAAAATTTTAAGAAAACTTTTAATCTAGTTCTTAATCTTATAAATAAGATAAAAGTAGAACTGAATATTATAGCTGATAAGTATAATATACTTATCTAGAAATATAATAAATTTATTAAGAAGCATGATAATGCTTTCCAGAAATATAATATATAAATAATATTAATAATATATTATATAATTTATAATAATCAAAGAATTAAGGCCCCGGAATTTAAGAAATTCCTGAAAATCTTTAATTTTTTAATATTTAATAATGGAAAGATCCTGCCCTTTAAGAACTGGCTAATTATAATATAATAAAAATTAGAAGCTAATACAGACTATCTAACTATTCTAGCTATTTAATATATATATATAAATAACTGCTGTAAAGAAAATATCTAAAAGTATCTAGTTTTCTGATTTTATTCTAAAATAACTGATTTCTATAAGAATACTGCTGATATACTAAAGTATTTAAAGATAATCTTTACTGACTTAAATAAAGTTTATAATATCTGATATTAATATCAAGAATTAAAGATAATATTTAGAGATAAGTTTTACAGTTTTATCTTTATATTTTAATATCTGGCAGTGGAGGCGGGTATTATTAAGATTTATTAAAAAAATAATTTATATTAATAACTGTTTTCTAAGCTGAGAGAAATGACTACAGCCTAATTTATAAATAATAAAATAAATTTTAATAAATTTATTAAATTTTATGCTGGTGCTTTGGATTTTATTAATCAGATAATAAAATAATTTAAAAGAACTGGTTTATTATTCTGTTATACTCTGTTAATAGTCTTAGATATTACTACTTTTACTAACTCTATTTTTATTAATATCTGAATTTTCTGAATTACTAGTTATATCTTGAGTCTGGAGCCTGAGGACTACACCTGCATAATAACTAAGAAATAATATTTTATTTATTAAAAATAAGAATACTTAGCTAAGGACTGTCCAAAGAAAAAGATAATTTAAATTAAATAATTAGAAACTGTAGAAGAAAATAAATAAATAAAAGATAATATTTAGAAAAAGTCTTTTTTTTAAATAAAATAGAAATTTATATAAGTATACTAGACTTACAGACTCTATTAGACTAAGAAAATAAGAGTTTTATAATAAATATTTTAATATTAAAAAATAGACTAGCAGTATCTGCTTGTACTTTAATAAATACTGAAGCCAATGTATTTATATATATAAATATTAATTTTACAGTTAAATTAATATACTATTTTCAGAGTAAAATAATTCTCCTGATAACTAAATATATTATAATAGAATTTAATAAAAAAATTACTACTTTTCTGACCCACGTCATTTACTTTAATTTTATTATTAATAAATAATAATTTAATAATATTCTTTTTCTTATTCTTGACCTCAGTCAGCATGATATTATACTAGGAAGAATATGATTTATAAAATATAAAATTTTATTAAATTATTAATATTATTAGCTTATCTGGCCTGACCTACTTCTATTACAGAATAAGATTAAAGCAGGCTTATTATATTATATTTTTTAAAATATTTTAGACTAGTATCTTATAAACTAAGACTACCAGCAGGATACTACCTGCTAGAATAAATATTTTTAAAAAATATTAAAGCAGCTATATTCTATATTAATCTTTAAATATAAATTAATATTACTGAAATCCTACCTGAGCTCACCACAGAAGGTATTAACTAAGATAAATTATAATTTTAATAATTAAAGTTTCTAATACTAGCAGCTAGTATTATCTTTAAAGCCCTATAACAAGAGCATTTTAAATAAAATTAAGATAATATTAATTAAGACTACTATCTTTTATAGATATCTTTAAAATTAGAAATCTAAGGTATTTATCATATCCCTGAGTATAATTAAAAAAATAATCTTAGATAAATAAAATTCTATAAATTAAGATCCTGAGTTGATAGAAAAAAAGTAAATTAAATAAATCTTATTTAAATATTATTATAATTTAATTAATATTTTTTTTAAAAAAGAATCAGATATTCTTCTGCTGTCCCGCTTCTAAAATTATTAGATAGAATTGCAAGGAGAGAATCTGCTGGAAGTAATTTTTTTATATAAAATAATATTAAAAGAATTTAAAGTAGCTTAAAAATATATTATTAAAAATTTAAAAAAAAAATTTATTATTTTTAATATAGTATTATTTATCTTTCTGATTTTTATAATATATAAGCCTGGAGGGGGATTATACTTCTGTATAAATTATTAAAAATTAAATATATTAATCCACAAGGACCCTTACCCAATTTTATTAATTAATAAAATAATAAATTAACTGAAAAATACTAAGATTTTTACTAAGTTTAATATCTGTCAGGAATTTCATTGAATCTGTATGAACTCTGACTCTGAAAACCTGATAATATTTTATATTTATTATAGAATTTACAAGTACTGCATGCTACTGTTTAATCTTACTAATAACCCAGTAATCTTTCAGTAACTTATTAATAAGATCCTTATGGATTTTCTGGATAAATTTATCACTACTTATATCAACAACATGCTGATTTTTAATGAGAATGAAGCTGAACATGAACTTTATATATATTAAATTTTAAAATATCTTTATACCGCCGGCCTCCAGGCTGTTATCTATAAATATAAATTTTATATAATAAAAATTAAATTCTTAGGCTTTGTAATCTTTACTGCTGGTATATATATAGATCCAGCTAAGACTACTGTAATTATTAAATAACAGTATTTAATAACTGTTAAAAAGATTTAATTATTCTTAGACTTTTATAATTTCTATTATCAGTTTATTAAGAAGTATAGTTGAATTATAAAATCTATAATTTAATTAATCTAAAAGAATGTTCTCTTTCTATAAAATAATATTTATAAGAAAGTATTTCAGACTTTAAAAAAAGTTTTAATATTAATATCTATATTAATATATTATAACCTGTCTAGATCTACGCGGATAAAAATTAATATTATTAATTAAATAATAGCTGGAGTCCTCTTCTAATAAGTTAATAAAATATAATATTTTATAATTTATTACTTTAAGATTATATCCCCGCTGGAATACAACTATAATATCCATGATAAGAAAATATTAGTAATTATATAAATTCTAATAAAGTAGTATACAGAGCTAAAAAAATTATAATAATTAAAGAAATTTAATATTCTCACAGATTATTAAGTCTTAGAATATTTTATAATTACTAAGAAACTTAATATTTATTAGATTTATTAAATAAAGATACTCTTCTGCTATTATTTTATTATTTATTATTATCTAAGAAAGAGTAATACTTTAGCTGACTGTCTTATTTATAAAAAACTTATTACTGGACTACTAAGAGACTATTATTTATAAGTATTATTAAAATTTAATTAACTAGAAATAAGAATTATTTCTAAATCTTAATCTGAATTTTTTAATTCTGCTTCTATAGTAGCTCCTGTGGATCTAAATCTTTATATAATTAATTATATACTGAATATTAATTATAATCACCTGTCTTTGGAGCCTCTCCGAGAGAAAGTATAATAATTAAATAATAAGTTTTTTCTGGAAGATAGATTATTATTATATTAAAACTAGCTAGTAATCCCTGATGAGGAAGATTTTTAAATATATTTATTAAATAAAATTTATTACCAGCTATTACTTGTATATCCTAAATATATAAAGATGATAGTTTTTATAAAGTATCAGTATTATTAAAGTACCTGGAACAGAGATATCTGATATTATATAAATAATTATTTAATATATAAATATAAGAATATTTATTATAATTTATTTTTAAATTTATTCTATTTCCTGCCGATTCCCACGCGTCTGTAATAATATATTTTAATAGATTTCTGATCTTTTCTGAAAGATTATTACGGCTATGATACAGTCTTTATTATAATAAATTATTTTAGTAAGTGTATAATTTCTATTCTGTATATGAAGCAGATATCTACACAGGATATAATATATTTATTTATAGATTAAATATATGCCTGAACAGAATTACTGGATACAATTATCTCTGATTATAAAAACTAGTTTATAACTGACTTTTAGAATAAATTTTACAGGATTCTGTAGATTAAATTAAAATTTTTTACTATGTATTACTCTTAAACTGATAAATAGATAAAGATTATTAATTAATATATAACTTAATAGCTTATCCTGTTTATTAACTATTTCTAAGATAATTAATCAGAATTATTATTTTTAATTAATTTTACTGCTGCTGCTCTCCCGCACGAATCTACTGGATTATTATTATTTATAGTAAAGAGAGATTATAAATCTAAAATATTATTTAATTAAATATCTTCTATAAATCTTCTGCTGTATATAATTTCCTGAGAGCAGGCACAGGAATTTATTTATTAAATAAAATAAATCTAGTTCTTTACTTAAAAGGATATCTAAGAGACCTAAAATTAATAAATTTAATAAATAAATTATTAATATTATCCAGAGAATTTTAATATTAATAATAAAATTTTTATTAATATAAGAAACTAGTACTGGGGGCAGTTCTCATGGAAATTTTTAAATAATTAATATAAATTTATTTTAATTATTAAGAAGATAAGTAATATATATAAAATTTATTTTCTAAAAAATATATACATGTACCTGATTTTTTATTCTAAGAAATTATACTTATAAAATTTATTAAAAATTTTATTTAACTAGATTCAGGATGCTGCGGTCCCTATCAAGATTAATAATTAAATTAAATAAAAAGTTAAAGAGATAACTGCTAGCTACTTATATTATAAATATTTATAGTATAGAATAAAATAGCTTGCTTTAAATAAAGTAGATTATATATAATATCCAGCTAGTAATTTCAAGAATACTTTGTTTTATTTATAAAATTACTATATTAAATATCCTACCTGTCCTGGATCTCCTAAATGACTACTGCAGTGGTTGACTGCTGCTAAGGCTGATGAGTTTATACTGGATTATGAAGATAATAATACACTTCTAGTTAAAAGCAGCCAGCTTTAAAAGGAAGGGTGATATAATAATAAGTAATATAACTAAAGTATATAATATAATATATAATATAATTTTTATTTACTCTGCTGATTATACATGGTCTTATTTATTTATTTTATTTATTTTATTTTACTTGCTTATCTTTATTACTTACTTATATTTCCTTACACTCCTTTCCCTTTCCCCCTCATGTTCGATATTCTAGTCTAGACGCGCTGAATATGATTATTTGATTGGCTCTCACATAATTTATAAACTTTATAAATAAATATTATTATTTTATATAGAAATATTTATAAATATCTAGTTTATTTATTAATCTGACTAAGAATAAGAAAAAAAATTAAATCTAGATTTTTTATTATTAGAAACTTATAAAAACTTTTATAGAAAAATATATTTATAGAGAATATTATCACAGCTTACTTTTAAAAAGAAAAATAAGTATATATTAAAACTAATATATTAATATTTGTAATTAATAAAATATTATTACAGAAAAATAAAAATAATTAATAGATATTAACTTATAAAAAATAATTATAGTAAAATAAAATTATAAAATCCCAGACCAGAAACTACTCGCGATAATTAAATTTTTAAAAAAAATAATAATATAATAATATTAGTTAAAAAAAAAGCAGACCTCGCAGTAGAAATTATAATAAATTATAAAAATTTAAAATATTTTATAATTAACAAGAAACTATCATAAAAGTAAATATAATGAATATAATATTTTATAATATTTAAATTTTATATTATTTATTATTATAAAATCTAGAATCCTGTAAATACCCTATTATAATATCTAAATTATAAGAAATATTTACAGAAAATTATAAGAAATTAAAAAATAATACTATAATAATTTTTTAATTTACTAGAAATATATTACAGAAAAAAAATAATAATTGAATATATTTTAATTTATAAAAATATTCCAATCCAGAAACAACTTATAAATAAATAATAAAAAAAATTATTTTTATAAATATATTTTATTATAAAAACTTATCCATGGAGTTACTTAAGAAAATACTATAAATATTAATTAAAAATCAATAAAACTAGAAAATTTATAAAAAATTAAAAAATCCCGCGAGCTTCAGGCTTATAAGAAATAAAAAAATAAATGAATTTATTAAATAAAAAAATTATAATAATCTTCTCTAGAGACAGGAAATTATATATTTTTAATAAATAAAAATTAGAAAATTTATATAAAAATATTATAAGATCTGTAAAGTTTACTAAAAAAATATTTTATAAAAAATAATAAAATTTATTAAAATTATTTCCAGTACCTGTAATTATAGAAAGAAATTATATTAAATTTTATTATTAATTTACCCGCGAGTATTAGTACTATAAGAAATTTATGAAAAATCATATCTTTAATAATATCTTAATAATAATAAATAAATATAATAAGATAATTTACTTTATTTTTTTAATAAAAAATCTTACAGGAGAGAATCTTATAAGTATTCTTTTATAAAATTTTTTATAATTATATAAAATATCTGTTAAGATTACTATATCTAAGAGAAATTAAATATATTTATAAAAGTTAAAATATTTATTAAAAAAATAATAACTGCTTATAAAAAGCAGAAAAAATTCAATAATTATAAAAAATAATTTAAAAGTTTTATAATAGATTAAATAATTTAATTATTCATAAAATATCTTCTGTAAGAACAGACTAGTAAGAGACTAGATTTATAAAATAAAAAATTATATTATATATTAGAAATAATAAATATATAAATCTATAAATTAAAATTACCCGCGGGTATTTTAATTTATAATAAATTATATATTTTTTTATTTTATAAATATTATAAAATGAATAAAATAAACTCACAAGAATATTGTTATTTATAAAAAAGATCTATAAATATTATCCAAAGATATTATTTATTTTATAAAAATAAAATTAAATTATAAAGATTTCAATAAAATAAGAAAAGTATTTTAATAAAAATAATATTTGAAAATTTACTATAAATTTATATTATTTATAAATATATAAGAACTTTATGGCCGGGAGATAATTATTATTATTAAAAAATAAAAAAAAAATAAAAATTATATTATAAAAGTTAAAGAGATTATCTGATTTCTTATAAATTTTAATTATTAAATATTTTTATATTACACATAGATAAAATATTAATTATAATATTAAAATTAAATTATATTAACTCCGCGGAATATATATTCTGTTTAATAGAATTTATATTTTTTATAACTAGTATAAAAATAGTTATTATACTTCTAGCTATAATTATTATTAATATATACTGTAAAAATCAGAATATTATTTTAATTTTTATGATATATCTTATACTCCTGACTGGATAGAGATTATATTTTAATTTTAAGTATATAAATATAATTTTATAGAACTAAATATACTTCTCTAACTATTTTATAAAATATATTTAATAAAAAGTATAGAATAAAAAACAGGTATTATTATTTAATAATATTTATAATTAAAAAGAAATTTCTACTTATTCTAGAAAAGAAAACTAAACAGAATAATTAGATATATTATAAATATTTTAATAAACTAGAATACCACAGGCAGCTTTATAAATTAGTATAAAAATTAATTTATAGATCTTATTTTTTACAGAATTAATTAATTTTAAACTAATCTAGAAATACCTGCTAGAAGTAAAAATAATCTGTAAATATAAAAATTTCTTATAATTAGATTTACTAATATATTAATTAAAATTATTAATTTACTATAAATCCTTTTTTAACAAAAGCTGCTAGTAATAGATATTATAAAAAATAGAATAATATTAAATATATTTACAAAGAATATAAGCTATTATAAATTAATATTTATATATATATATAAATACCCGCATGAACAAGATAACTTGTTAGAATAAAAAATAAATAAAGATTATAGATAAAGCTACAGAAAATTTAAAAAAAATTATAAAAATAATAATAATAAAAATAAATTATAATTATAATTAATTATAAATTTAATTATATTTACACGAAGGCTAACTTACTACAAAAAAAAGACCATGAATAATAAAAATACATTAATAAAAAATAATAGTACTAATTATAAAATAAATTTATTTTATAATAATAATAATAATAAATTAATATATAATAATAAAAAAGTATAAAACATGTGAGAATATTATATTATATAAAATATAATAAGTATCCATGGAAAAGTTATTTACAAGTTTTTTATAGGGAAGGAAAGGAGAAGAAAGAATAAAAAATAATTATATATAATAATAACAATAAATATTTTTATTTAATTATAGAGGGAAAATATATTAGAATAATATTATAAAAATAAGAAAATATATTATAAAAAATAAATTATTATTTAATTATTATAAATATTTTTTATAAAAAAAACTAGAAAAAAATTATAAAAAAATTAAATTCTGAATAAAAAGAAATTTATGTAAAGTTTTATTAAAAACTCTGAGTCCTGAGCCCTGATTTATATTTTAAAATAAATTTATTATTAATATATATTATATATTTTTAAAATAAATCTTATGAGGAGTCTAAGAATCCACAGTAAATTTTAGAATTTTATATATAATAAAATAATATTTTATATATTTTATAGAAAAATTCCATGGATAAGAACTTGTAAAAATATTTATAAAAGAAAATACTTCTAGAAGAGCTGTAAAATCAGATAACTTATATAAAATATAATAATAATATACTATAGAAAAATCCTATGATAAAATATTATAAAAAATAATATAAAAAATTTATAAATTTATTATAAAAAAATTAAATAATTTTTCTCCTACTTAATTCCTTCTATAAAATTTTATAAGCAGAAATTTTAATAATATTTAACTTATTATAAATAATATTACCCATTACTAGCTATAATAAAATGAATCTATGATAAAAGATGTGAGAGCCAATCAAATAATCATATTCAGCGCGTCTAGACTAGAATATCGAACATGAGGGGGAAAGGGAAAGGAGTGTGGGGGAACGTGAGTGAGCAGTAAAGGTAAGCGAGCGAGGCAAAGCAAACAGAGCAAACAAACAAGACCACGTGTAATCAGCAGAGTAAGTGAAAACTACGTCACGTGCTACGTCACGTGCCTCAGTTACGTCGCTCGCCATCACAAAAGAGTCTATAATAAAATTATTATTATAATTATTATTAGTATTTATAGTTTTAGGGACCAAGGTCTTACAGGAAAAAAATAATTAAAAAAATTTAAATCTTTACAATTTTTATAATATTTATTATTATAAGAAATATCTATACTAATAATAATTTTATTATGAGACTTAATTAATATTTATTATATAATTTACAGGCTACCTGCAAATATCTTACTATTCGCGGGCAGAGATAGGATAATTAGTAATAATATTTTAAAGAAATTAATCTTATATTTTATATTTACAGATAAGATATACTCTTCACATTATCTCATTATATTCATCCTTATAGAACCATACGTAGGTTATTGTATATCATAAACAGTGTTATATATACCGACTTTACAGAGCTGCTTTTACACGACTGCAGAGGCGGGGTGTAAAGTCACATGACCACTACTAGGACAATCTATAAGGCTGCTGAAATTGAGTTAGGACAAACATGGCGGAACTGACTGGCAGAACATTACTACATACTCTAATCTAGCACAAAATTCCTTGTCGGACAACGAATCATTGAGCCATCATCCACCAAGATACCCGCACAGCAGCCATGCCTTCTAGTGATCAACATAATGATACCATCGCCCAAGTAAGTTGATTCGAGCATGACCAGGAATCGCACTCCAATGGATACATACGATTCGAGCGCCTTGGTATTGCTACATTCAACACGAAGATGCTGATCGCTAGCAACAGGCTTTCAGGGATATTACAAGGTATGCGTGCAAGACAATCAACCCTTGTCCTCACCTAACAGGATGGTCCCAGTGGCGAAATGACAGCTCTGGCGCTGGAAAATCATTTGGACAACCTGGAAGAAAAGATAGAGGAGTTACTGAACGCTTTTGAAAAGCACCCAGAAATTGAGCAGACGAATGGGCAATGCTATAATCAAGACGAGGTGACATCGACGCAAGCTCATGTTGAGAAGGAGTTGCGAAACAAGCCCTCCAAGTGAAACTGGCCATCGGCGTCCTTCTCTACCACGCCCTTCTCAGTAATGATACCGTCAATAAGTGTGGACGGTGTGACATCAAAGGCCGGGTTCCAGACATTGATGCCATCAGCGGCTATGCGCACAGTTTCTAATTCAATACCATTGGTAGACTTGTTGGCACGTGGTCCTCTGACAGTTGTGACCTCGGAGGCCGCACGTTCCTCGATAATGATTTCATGACCGGACGGGGTGGCCAGATCAATTGTAGTAAGCGGTGCAGCAACGAGGAACTTCACACCGTGATACCTTGCAAGCACAGCGAGGCCATAAGTACCAATTTTATTCGCCGTATCTCCGTTCGCAGCCACCCTATCCGCTCCCACTACGATGGCATCTACCTGAGTACCAGACTTCGCAAGTAGAGCAGCGGCCATAGAATCTGTTATGAGGGTGGCGGGGAGACGGTCGTGGACCAATTCGAACGCAGTCAACCGAGATCCTTGATTGTAGGGTCGTGTCTCGGTGCAGTAAGCATGGTTGAGATTGTCTGTAGACGCAAGGGCGCGGATAACTCCGAGCGCAGTGCCGTAACCTGATGTTGCAAGGGAGCTGACGGCGGGTTAGAATCGGATCACCTGCAGTTGAGCTTCGTTGTACTTACCCCGTATTGCAATGGGTGAGAACAGTAGCCTTCGACTTGCCCACGGCATTGGCCATGATCCATTGGGCACCATGCTTTCCAATGTTTTTGTTGTCCTCAATATCCTTCATCAGCATTTCCTCTGCTGCTTGTATCAGAGCAGTAGCAACGCTGCGCCCGGTTGATCCAGGCCTCTGTGTATGATCACTCGCCACGGCCCTAAGCTTCCGAGCAGCATCGGCAAGATTTACTGCCGTGGGTCTGCTGCTCACAAGGTAATCTAGCTTGTCCATGATAAAGGCTTGAACCTCTGGGGCTTCCGAGGGAATGCCGTTGCATGCCATAAGGCTATGAAGTTCAGATGCAAGAGCGAGGGCCGCTACAATGGCAATAGCGGGTGCTCCTCTTACACGCATATCTTTTATAGCGTGCCATGCTTCCTCACTTGATTGTATCGTTATGTATTGTTCCACATATGGAAGCTGCAGTTGATCTATGATGGACAGATTGCCCTCGTTATATCTGATTGCCTGTAAAGTCATGATTCTGTTCGATTCGAAAGAGGCGAACTGATTCAAAACTTATGAACGCTATACGTTCCTTGCGAGGACACACACTTGGAAATAAAGCAGAAAGTAAGCTCTGCAAGACCGAGTACGAAAAGATAACGAAAGACCGAATGTGATGTTGGCTGGATGGTTTGAAAAAATGAAACTAGCCTGACTTGCTGGTCTGTAACACAGGACTGAACCCAGAATCGCACTTTTAACCGTTAGGTGGGGCACAGTGTCTAGGTCACTGCCGCGCCTTATAAAGCAGCCTCTAGTCAGACGGGTGCCCCTCCATGAGCGATTCCTGGTTTGCGCAATGGAAGCAGTGCAGATTCTAAAGTATAACTATCTTTTTATTTGACACGGGTCTTAAATAAGAGATTGTTTTCGCTGCTGAAACCCTCGTTCAGAGGCGTTTGGAGTGACTATCTGCGCTAATCATTTAATTGATAGAAAAGAGTCGCTAACAGAAATTCATAGTATTAACGCGCGGATATATACAGCACTATGAGAGTCGAAGAGAAATAGTTAGACGTGTTCATCTCCTTAGGTGTGACAACAAACCATTATTTCCGCGAATGAAGGCATCCCCGTAACTGCGGGACAGATTTCCATTAACAAACTCCTCAGATTTTTCCAGAGCGATATTCATATAGCCATCTACCGATTGAAGTTCCCCTGAAGAGTCCGTTAGCGTTTAGTATTCCTGTTCTTCGATTGTATATATCTCCTGTCCCCGATAAGAGTCGTACTCTTCTCCTGTACCAGGGGATAAAGACTCGATTTTGGCAGAAACGGTAGGTAGAACAAAGCAGAAGATGATTGTTCACCTTTATAGACAACGCCTGAGTTCAATTTAACAGTAACTGGGGCGCCAATAATTTCACCCAGAAAGGCTGAGGGATCCTTGCCATCAGATGATGCACCGTTCTCCATTTTGTTGTCCTTTCTCTCTTCCTTTTTCTAAGCTTTGAACAAGGGCTGGAAATGCTCAGCAGGCGCTAGGTGATCGTGATTGGCAATTTCACTGATTTAGTGATTGGGGGTTATCATCAGTCTTAGCCCGAAAGGGATTAGACGAAGGTCCGGGTCATAAAACACGTGCCTCTCCGTAAGCTGTAACACTGTAACATTGAGTGCTGTTTTATCAAGTATTCTGGATGACTGCATCTGGTCAACTACTCCGGATTCATTATATTTCCATTGCGATTTTCAATTTACACTTATCAATACCTTTAACCACGTCCAACTCAAATGCGTTCGTTTTTCAAAAAGCCTTCATGGGCAAGCAGGGGAGATGAGGGAACAGACCCGCATTTCTACCGTCATGCTGGTCAAGTCTATAATGACATTATCACTGCCAACCGGAAAGCACGTGCTAGCCGACTGTCTGTACTGCATGCACCAGAGCAGGAACCAGAGCAGGAACCAGAGCAGGAACCGGAGCAGGAACCAGAGCACAAAAACTCCAAACGTCGACGTCTCTCCTGCAGACAGCCTTCCGCAGAAAGTTCGTCAGGGGCCCTCACTCATAATGAAGCACTGCACAATGCGAAACAACCATTGGATTATAATGCTTCTCATAAGCACTTACAAGAGACCAATAATAATGGCGATAGTTGTCGTCCATCCGCGGGACTCTCATCTTGTGGTATCACAGTTGGAATTGCAACAGAGACTGATGACCAATGTTGTGAGTCACTACCTGATGTGGAGCTCATTCAAGTTGAGACAATCCGTGCGCATTCAGAAGTTACAAAAGCAGTCAAAGAGAATAAGATTGCTTCCGTGCAAGAGTCACAATTTCAAAATGCTCGAGAAGTTGATGAGACTGTCAGACCCCATAATCACAGTCTTGCCCATAATCAAGCAATAGTTCAGATCCTCATTACCTCAAAAATTCCAAATACCAAACCATTGATTGTCCGCCGAAAAATGAACCAACCTCTAAAGGATGTCCGTCTAGCATGGTGTAATCGCCAGAAATTCACCGAAGAGATGCAAGAATCGGTCTTCCTGACCTGGAAGGGTAAGAGACTGTTTGATGTTACTACATGCCGAAGCCTGGGAATCCATGCAAAAGGCGGTAATTTGAACGGACATGACACATTCCACTTAGATCTGGAGGATATACAAATTCACATGGAAGCTTCTACAGAAGACGTTCTCAGCGCTGATCTTTCACACTCACAGACTGTGACTGACGCCAAGTCCAGTCCGGAATATCCGAGCTGGAATGGAGCAACTTCGTCCCCAGACAGGATACTATTAAAGTGTCCCGGGTTTGGTGATTTGAAGGTAGAGCTGAACCTGGAGATGCAGGTATCAGAGCTAGCTGCTACCTTTCGTGCTGCTAAGCAGATACCCGCAACCCGTGATATACAACTTGTATTTGACGGTGACCGCTTAGAATATAATGCTTATCTTGCAGACTACGAGCTCATGAACAGCGATCTTGTGGAGGTTATAATCAAGTGAACGAGATACAGGGATGTAGGCAAAATATCGAATATGTTCAAAAACCGGTTCACATATCTAATAAACAATTTGTACTAGACTAAATATTATCAGTCATTTCGAAATTTGTAGTGGTCTTATATTTTTCAAAACCTACAGTTTGGTCCTGAAATTGAGTTCTATCTTCTCTTAAACCTTCCCAGGAATGAGCGGGGGAGGAAGGTATCATTACCCAATGTGAAACATGATTTCACGGCATCATACCATACCAGTGATGTTTATCTGCGCCGTAGAAGACAGCTGCCGTTGTACTCAAGTCTGGATTATTTCATTTTCAAGTCTTTGATTTCTTCACAGGCATGTGCTTGCCTAGTAACTACCCCCTGATTCGTAGCATGCTAGCTTAAATTTCGCTGAGGCTTGAGAAACGGCAGTCAATGTATGAAAATTACCGATAACGTAAGACACTAAAAATTTCCCACCCAATATACCCAAAGCGAACTCTGAAGGAAAATGTAGCACCGTCGCCCACTTTCTTCATCTTGGGTTAATATCTCTATTCAAAATGAAGCTCATCACTGTCAACTTCCTGACCTGTGCTGTGAAGGGGTGCAAAACAGCAGCAGCATCATATCCGCTACATTTTCGAGATGCTGAATTAGAATTGCAGGAACTGGAGTTCCAGCCAGAGTTCATACTCAATATTATTCCTCGGATTGATTGGGAAGGGCTGCGAGTCATGGCAAATGAGGTGCGTGTACATTCCTGGTTCAATGCAAATCATACCATATGCTGCTGTATAGGCCGTTTAGACTCACCCGGACATAGCTCGGTTTTCCCAAAATCCCAGACACCAAGCCGGAAGGTGATGCGCTTAATGATGAGCAGCTTCTAAAAGAACTCCACAGGCTCTTGTTAGAAACACAGGTTATTGAAGGAAGATTGTGTTGCGGAAATTGTGGCCATGAATATATGATCAAGGAGGGAATCGTTAACTTTCTTCTTCCCAGTCATTTGGGTCTGATATTCCTTTCCGTTATATTTGTCCTTGACTCTGCTGACCACGCGCAGTCTAAATGCATGAAGGTGTGAGTTCAAGTGAGTCCGGTCACTGAAAGCCGAGATGCCTGTCCAGGAATCTTTTGGTCTCTTATTGACAGGAACATTTGTTACCTTCCGTCAATCGGCTTTGCATCTACCGATACTGCCTGCCAGCCGGCTGTCAACTCTACGTAATTAAAGGATCGCAAGTTACTTTGGAACATGAAGTTCCACGAACTCTTTGCAGCTGGTCAACTCATATCATGAGAAACGCACTTCGTTGTCATAAAATACAATCCTACCAGCCGGATGCTGGTCCTTCTCTCGACCAATTCCAAATGAACGCCGTCAGACTAATGCATCTATCTATAGATGGAATTGCAAACCAAGATTGGGGAAGGTATCGAGATTTGAGTGGGTGGGTGTGGAAAAGGAGAGAAGGAGAGAGAGGGTGAGGGAGAGACAAAGAGTAGTGGGGAGGAAGTTCTATTTTGAAATGGATTCCGGGAACTCAGTGGAAGCCTTAGTTGAGAAAACCTTTACACCCGGTCGAACCACAGAGGCATGGGATTCTGTCATCGCTATCCCACTCCCTCTCAAATTTGTAGTCATATGTCAGCTCTTCATCTGTTTATGGAGTATGTTAGTACCTTTTCAATTTGACCAATACATGCCATGCCCACTTACCCCTTTCGATGTCTCGTAATGCATAGATGACGATTCGCTTGCTGCCATCGACCTTTATAATTTTCGCCGTGCAATTCGGCGTACAGCTGTGATTGATAAACCTGGCAATACCACCCCTCTTTGTCGCATCTATAACCGTGTTTTCGTCGATACGGAAAAGGTAACTACTACCGATTCCGCTTTTCAGGTAACGCCGTTCTCTCATGTCAGCGACCTGCTGCCGGACCTTCTCACCCACATATTCAATGATCATATCGTTGGCAGAAATGTTCTCTTCTGCATAGAGGCCCCAATTATGGATGGCTGATCGAGCGAAACGAACTGGCTTCTTCCGTTTCTTCAGCTGATTGAACCGGAGAACATCTCCTTCTCCGCTCTGAGTTGGAAGAGCCTGCTTTTGAGCGTTGATATCAGCAATGAGACGGCGATTGTTAACCCTCGTTGAACGGGAAGTGGACTTCGAGATCGTTTTTGCTGCAGCAATCCTTGCGGCTTCTGCAGCAACAGCATGCGGATCGCTCTTCGCCCTAGCTTCTCGCTCTTCACGAGCCTTTTGAACTTTGATCCGATGCGGCAGATATTTAGATTTCTCCGACTCCAAGATCCGTTTTCTTCCCTCAGTTCTCGCTGCCCCAGTCGTGTTTGAAACATAGTAACCGGGAATGACGGTCTCCTCGCGTACCGGACCAGACTCTTCAGGGCGATTAAGTGCCTTGATCTCCTTTTGTCTCCAAGCCCAAGCTGAAAGGTTCCCAACATTGGATCTCGAAAACTCTCGTAAGACATCACGAAGAAAGCAAAGATCCTCTTCATCCTTGACTAAATTCTGCCAACCGTCGAGATCCAGCACAATTGATTCGTCGTCATCGACCGTTGAGCGAGGCTCGTCATTCGACACACGCCATTCAATCTCCGTTCTAGGCTCTTCAGTCTGCTTGCCATGCTCAAAACCACCAACTTGAGATACAAGATGGCGATGGTCTTTGCCAAGACTTTTGAACTCGACATCAGCACTCCATGAGTCCATGAGTGCATCATCTTTTTGGCCATGCCCTGCTAATTTACCGTGAGAGACCAAGGGATCCGTGCCAGTTACAGATGGTTCATCTGCCGCTGCGATGACATCCTGGGTGGTGACTGACCGAGATGGGGAGCATGCCATGTCTTGGTCCTCCCCAGATCCTGCCGCATCATCCATATCGAAGCCTTCATCGCCTCCTTTCTGTCTCTTCCGTGCCTTTGCTCGCTCATCATCCACCTTTCTTTTGCGTGATGAAGATTGGAGTCGGTCAGTGACCTGCTCGGGAGCCTCGTTTGGCGAATCGCCAGATATATCATCTCTCGTGATGTCTACATCGTGAGACCTATCGCTATCGGTAAGCCTTTCGGCAACAGGAACATCCAACGTTTCAGAACCGATCCGATCCGAGTCTTCCTCTGAATCAGAGGTCTCAGAACTCATACGGCTCGGGGCACGACTGTCTAAATCTTCAGTGTCTCTGGTAAACGGTGTCCTTTGCTCATCGTCTGAATCGTCCACATCGTGTAGTTGCTGGAGACGATGGTAAAGTGGTCTTACTTCCTTCTTTCGTAAGGGCTGTTTTCTTCTTTCATCCAAGAACGCAGCGTTCGTGCGATCTAGTCGATGTGCCTTTCTGATCCGTGGAAGAGCCAGTATGTTCAGACCAGACGAACCCAAAGGATTCCTACTGGTTGACAAGTCAGAGCGTGAGTCAGGTGTGCCAGCTGAACTGTCGAGGTCGATGCGGAACATAGGCCTTTTAGCCCCCTCCGGCTCAGGAATCCCCAGCCTCTCCCTCTTTGTAGCATGTCGAACTGGATCCAGGTAGTCATACAAGGCCGGTGCTGCAATTCGAGACTTCACATCTTCAAGTAATTTGTCTCGTAGGTCCCGTATTATTATTGCCACCACCTCTCTGCAAGGGTCCAGATCCAGGGCACGTTGTCTTTTTTCTTCTTCAACGTCCAACTCTGCTTCCCTTTTCAGCCTGTCCTTTTCGGCTCGCTCTCGCTGTTCAGCCTGCAGTCTTTGGGGACTTGGACTTCGTTCGTAATTAGGATTCCCATAGGGCTGACTCTCCATGTTCATGATGTATGTGAACAGAGGTTTCATATGGCACATCTTGTAGCATCTTTCGGTTTCTTCTTCGCCGCGCCTTGAATTCTCAAAAACAATGTAGTACCCTGTTTTATCGCAACGTATGTCTTTCCAGTCGAATAGTTTGAGCCTTTTCTTCAGATGCGGAACGGTGGTACTGAGGACCGGTACGTAACAGTGTGCGATGAATATATATGGGTCACGCTTGATCTGACTTAGTATAGGTATTTCCTCCACCAGTGATGGTACAACAGGCTTCAGGAAGCTTGCCCTCGGCCCTTCCGGGACTGGGACCGTTGGGCGCATTTGGGACCTTCCAGAAGGGCCCTTGGGAGCCGTCGGTGGAGGCTCATTGTTCTTTGCCGAGACGCCCGTTTTAGGTTCCTCTGCACTTGGAAGGTTGTTCCTGTCCCCCATCCTCTGGGAGTCGACTGCCCTTGTTACTATCTTTGCCGAGACGATGCCATCCCGGTCTAGCTCGACTCTGATTCTGCGCGTTCCAATCCGTTGCTCTTTTTTGCATTCATAATAGGCTCGCCTGGCTGCATTCGCCGCGAGAACAGGCCCGCCTCCTCTGAAAGATGCGCTGTCTTTATATTTGACTGAACATATTCCCAAAAATCTACCGGTTATTGGATCGGTGCGGTTGTTGATTTCAGCAATCTCTCCGAAACTCGAGAATAACGCATTTATTGGGGCAATTGGGGTCAAAGGATCGAATCCGGTGACCACTATCTGTACCGGGGGTCCAGGACCAATGGTTGTCGAAGCGTCGTATGGCCAGTGTTTCAATGAGTAAGGAGCTGGCCGAAATTTGGTCTTTTGCTTGCAGCCACCACCTCGCGAATAATTGGATATCTTTAGACGAGGGTCTGCTGGTCGATCATCTTGCCCATTAGGCACTATATCCACATATCGCGCTTTCCTTCGCTTCTCCTTGGATGATATCCGCTTCTCTGAATCTGGGTCGTAGACTAACTTCCAGCCCCTCACGTTTCCAGAAGTGCGACTTTGCGATCGGGGCGTTGGTGGGGTTTGCAGGGGCGTCATGGCGGGCTTGATGTCGTCGGTCTTCATGGTGCCTGAACTATCTTCGATCCCGTTGGCTATCCTAATGTGAGATGGACTGAGCCTCTGAGCGGGCGACGACTCCGCGTTAGTGAGTGGCGTAAGCGTATCGAGACGCGCTTCATTTCCATATGCCGTGCTATGCTTATGTGTCGATGGGCGGGAAGCCGAAACGCTCACACTGGCAGAACTTGCAGGTCCATCACCGTTGACAGTAGGCAAATTCTGTTCCTCCACGTTAAGACTCGGAGTCAACTCAAGGATTGCCTTGGGCTCTTCAGGAAGCGCACGCCCTTCATCGCTATGATCGTGTTCCGGATGGGCCTCGGAGCGAGGCCGCTCCCGGACGGTCTTGCGCTTTTGCTGGAGGACGGACGGTGCGGTTGGGAAGAAGTCTGCAAATCCTGCTGAGGAGCGCGACATGTTGAGAGGTGGCTACAAGCCAAGACCACGACAGCTCCAACCAACAGGTAGCATCCTTGGTAGTTGTATAATACTCGGTGCACGGATTTATTGGCAGGAAATATCCTGGGCACAAGGCGGTAACGCGAGAAAAGTAAATCAATAAAGTCTGGAGAGAGCGGGTAGAATTGAGAGAAGCTGGCTCGGGCGGAGTTAAAAGGAAAGGACGGTAACAGAAGGGGTGGGTTTACAATTCCTGGGTTAGAAAAAGTAAAATTAAAGAGGGTAAGATCGAAGAAGGAAGGAAGGTAGGTAGGGAAAGAAAGCAGAGAAGAGGCTGTACTGATTAAGAGACTAAACAATCTGGTTTTCCCCGTTCTGGTGAGCCCCTACCAACGCGACTGGAAAAGCGCGCGGAGAGAGCGATTCATGGCAGGAATTGGCTTGCAAGGTGGCGGGGAGCGTAACAATCCATGTGCGATTGCGATGGATGGCTCTAAACACGGCTGTCGGCTAGGGAAGAAGAGAGAAGGCGCAAAATGAAGGGGCAGAGAAGTACTGCACATTGCCATGAGGTCTGCGAAGTTATAGAGGATTTTCGCGTTTCGACGTAGAATATCTTTCCTTGCCGTTTCTGCTCTTACCACGTACAGTAGTGGTGCGGAGTACGGAGCGATGGGTAGAAAAGCCATCCACCATACTTTGTCACCTAAGGCCAATTACTCCTGTCTACTACCCTGGATATTGCCTAGCCAGGACTTCGTCAAACACGATGTGGAATTGTCAATTCCTACGCTAGTCCTGAGCCGATATTATCCTCTGATCATCTAGCGTATGATCAATGTTATGTGCTGTAGTGACCTGACTTGATTTTGCGAACGACATCGACAACGACAACCTAGCGGACGGGAAGGATGTAGATTTTGTCCTAACGAAGCAAACAGATTTATGCATAGTCAGCAGTGCATCTTGATGCCAGGGCTCTGCATGGCACTCCAGAAAGAAGAAAGACCTGGCGTTTAACATTGATTAACACAATTGTTCGCAGTCATGGCATCATCCTTTGATAATACTCATTTTCTGTAATGCAATTGTGGGCGTCATTCCAACATACTCGTATTTGTTTTGCAACCTCTGGAGAGACTGGGTAGTATGGAATACATCCAATCTGTATGTCTAATGTTATATGTATTGAATATGGTGAAGATTGAATAAGGAACGGTAAGTAGTTATTGATAGGACTCGGACCTGAGCTTCACGCCCAATGTCTTGCAAGACCGGAACCCTTCCGATTTGTAACAGCTTGAATGTACTGATGAAACGGCAATGTTGGACCGTCATCCTCGCGAGCTAGTGGGCATGGGATTTTAGAGGTACACACAGAGTGTTACTTCATCGACTCTCGATAGCCTCCTGACCTGAACAGGCTATTAGTAAAGGTAGATTGAGTGGTCAAACCGATAATAGTGTGCTAGAAGATATATGAGCCTCTTAACTGCACTTCGGCAGTGACAAGACACTTACAGTCGTTCGTGGGTCAAACTAAATACTCAACACTGGAGCAATTTATTGTCTGCCTGCCTTAAGTATCAGTCGTTTTCGTGCTTACAACAAGGGAAACCCTATGTATGAACATAATTATGCAATTGAATTTGCAAGCTACGCATCGCTCAACATACTTGCTTTTGGAGGGGCAGATATCTATGCACCAATTCAAGTAATGCGAGAACCGCGGAGAGGAAAAACAAACCGTACACATGCAAACTACCAGTAAGTAGTTAGAGAGCATCAGCCTCCGAGGCCTATTAGAGCTGAAAAACCCTACAGCACTGAGGTGTGGGGCTTCTACTCCGTACCTAATCGGTATCCATCGCACAGCAAAGCTGACTAGTATTGGCGACGGTGTGGGCGGTACTCCATATGTAAAACCACAGATACGCTGAGAAACCTATGAATGTTGTCGGGTATGCAGAGTCTTATACCGTGCGACAACAGAACAAGCATAATAGACCTTAAGGTTTGACTACTTAGACAGTAAAGTTGTCCGTGTATCTACTCCTTACTTCCTGGAATCCGGATACGAATCATGAAAGATATATCGAGTGTTGCATGTAGGCCACTTCTTTGTCTTTGCCACCCAGTCGGCGGTGTGCCCGCATGCTCGGTAGGCATTCTGCATCTACGAAAGTGTTTATTATTTCTGGTACGTGAGACTCGTATTCCAGGTCCCGTTGAAAGGCCTGTCACATATATAATAAATAAGAAAAACTGAAATGCCCAATCTACTTAGACAAGAGAGCTGGCGGCTCCTGAAGTATGGTTTTGGGATCTTGTTTGGTGAACCGCTACTATTTAGTAATCGGCTTAGGAAAGGGGAGCCTCGAGTTTCTGGTTCAGTTCCCCATGGGTCAGATGAAGTACCCAGGGGATACGCACGGTGGCCCCTTTTAAAACACATCGCGACAATTACCCCTCCCCCTTTTCCCACTCGATTATTTCGGTTTCCATGGGCAAGTTTACACCAGAGGCAAAATCTATTGTGGGATACGACTCAAGCACAAAGAGGGGCTCTCTCACGATGTAGGGTCTCTCTATACCTGCCAGGTTCTTTGTTCCAAGACACATACATAACTGCTACTGCCGACATGGGTCCCGCACCTGATCTCGCCTGCCGCTAACAACTTGATGTGTTGCATTTTCCAATTGTAGGAGTACATACCTATCTCTCAAGCAGATCATCACGACCATCGGGAGGGAGGGCGAAGTGATAGTATATTTATTACCTAGCGCTGAAGTTATTATTAGAAACCTATGTTTAGAAGTTCCCTAGATCATATACTCCGTCTCAGCATTCGAACCAGATCCATGGCGTCAGGGAAAGAATTTGCCTAACTTGACTAATAATAGTTAAAAGTGGAGCGTTATTCTGACCATGCAGGTGGGGGTGAGTATCTCACTTCGGTATCTACTGAGCAATTCGTACAAGCTAGTACAATAATACTCTATCGCTACCTTGGATGCGGATGGCCCTGGCCTGACTCAGGTCACGGGTGAAACATACCAGTCGATTGTGTGAGGCGCAGGGTGGGCTTATTGGCTGCTACCTCATTTGATGAATGGCTGAGAGTGCCTATAGCAGCTTCCCTGGTCTGTGTGTGCCAAGGTGGGTCGATCTCACCACATAAAACATAACAGCTCCCCCTCCTTTCTACCCTCCCAATTGTTTGTTGATCCCAGTGAACCATCTCCTCAACCTCTCCGTGTCTTTTCCTCCTGATTCCTCCTTCTTTCAACCCACCTTCATACTTACACCCTTGTTCATCACCCTTCTCATAAGTAGTAAGTCGAATACATTTCCGAACACAATGTTCATTGTTGGTGTCTTGATTAACATGGATCTCCCTAGGTGAACTTCTCGATATCCAGAAATAGTGTCGTCTTCTTGGAGCGTCAAACGGCCCCCTACCCTCCCTCACGTCTCCGAGTAATCACGTTGAATAAAAACCAATCATGTGGTATGTATGGCTCCAGAGCTCAATTCTGTATATTCCGATGTCTAACACAAACTCTCAAGTGGCATTTTCGGCTACATCAACTACCTTGTCGAAAGAGACCGCAGGTTCATTCTTGATACTATACTTAACGGTTGGTCCCCTCTCCGTCGAGCGAGCCTCTGTCATGTCTCAAATCGCTCCCCGAACATCTCCCAATATATCTTGTATCCTGACATTGCGTAGGTCTTTCGAGACTCGAATACCGCGGTTATGATTCAGCCGGTCTCGCAGTCGATGGCGACAAGAAGAAGGAAGTCTGTGCCTTCAAGGAAGTTGGCAAGGTCGCTAAGTTGAAGGAACTCATTGAAGAGTCCAAGCCCGATTTCACCAAGACCTTTGAGTCCCATGCTGGTATTGCTCACACACGCTGGGCCACTCATGGTACTCCGTCTCGCCAGAACTGTCACCCTCACAGGTTGGTTTACTGAAATTATGCCCGCCGATTGGCTTAGGCTAAGGAAACATGAGAACTAACGTATGGCCATAATCCAGATCTGACGCCAACTGGGAGTTTGCTGTTGTTCACAATGGTATCATTACCAACTACAAAGAATTGAAGGCCTTGCTGGAGAGCAAAGGATTCCGCTTCGAGACCGAGACAGACACTGAATGCATTGCCAAGCTTACTAAATATCTTTACGATCAGCAGCCAGACATTGACTTCACGGTATTGGCCAAGGCTGTTGTCAAAGAACTCGAAGGCGCTTTCGGTCTCCTCATCAAGTCTGTGCACTATCCTCATGAAGTTATTGCAGCCCGTAAGGGTTCCCCGCTTGTTATCGGTGTGCGAACTTCGAGGAAGATGAAGGTGGACTTCGTTGATGTGGAATACTCCGAGGATGGCCCCCTTCCAGCGGAGCAGGCTTCTCAAAACGTTGCCATCAAGAAGTCTGCTACTGGACTGCTTGCACCTCCTGACAAGTCACTCCTGCACCGGTCTCAGTCCCGCGCTTTCCTTTCCGATGACGGCGTTCCTCAGCCAGCCGAATTCTTCTTGTCATCAGACCCATCAGCGATCGTTGAGCACACCAAGAAGGTCCTTTACCTTGAAGACGATGACATTGCTCATATCCATGAAGGACAGCTGAACATCCACCGTTTGACCAAGGATGATGGCACGTCTAATGTCCGCGCCATTCAGACCATTGAACTTGAGCTACAGGAAATCATGAAGGGTAACTTTGATCACTTTATGCAGAAGGAGATCTTTGAGCAGCCCGAATCCGTGGTCAACACTATGCGCGGTCGACTGGATGTCGCAAACAAGCAAGTCACACTGGGCGGTCTCCGGCAGTATATTTCTACCATCCGTCGGTGCAGAAGAATCATCTTTGTGGCTTGTGGAACCAGCTACCACTCATGCATGGCCGTGCGTGGTGTTTTCGAGGAGCTTACTGAGATACCTATCTCGGTTGAACTTGCCTCGGACTTCCTGGACAGACAGGCACCTGTCTTCCGTGACGACACATGTGTTTTCGTTTCCCAGTCGGGAGAGACAGCCGATTCCCTGATGGCCTTGCGCTATTGTCTCGAGCGCGGTGCCTTGACTGTTGGTATTGTTAACGTTGTCGGCTCTTCCATCTCCCTCTTGACTCACTGCGGTGTGCACATCAATGCTGGGCCAGAAATTGGTGTCGCCTCTACGAAGGCATACACATCGCAGTTCGTGGCCATGGTTATGTTTGCACTCTCGCTTAGCGAGGATCGGGCTTCCAAGCAGAAGAGACGCGAGGAGATCATGGAGGGTTTGGCCAAGGTATCGGAGCAATTCAAAGAGATCCTGAAGCTCAATGAGCCCATCAAGCAAATGTGCGCAAAGTTCTTCAAGGATCAGAAGAGCTTGCTGCTGCTGGGCAGAGGTGGCCAGTTCCCCACGGCCCTTGAAGGTTAGCAGGTCGATATTTCTTGTCACCACTCCTCATTAACATGATTTTATAGGTGCGCTTAAGATCAAGGAGATCTCCTACCTCCACTGTGAGGCTGTTATGTCAGGCGAACTGAAACACGGTGTTCTTGCCCTTGTGGATGAGAACCTGCCTATCATCATGATCCTTACGAGGGATAATATTTTCTCGAAATCACTCAATGCTTATCAGCAAGGTTAGTCAATCCTCCGCTCACATTCGCAAGCTTTATTCTCTAACCATCCAACAGTCATTGCACGAGGAGGCCGTCCTATTGTGATCTGCAACTATGATGACCCAGAGTTCTCTGCGGCTCAAACAGAAAAGATTGAGGTCCCGAAGACGGTCGATTGCCTTCAAGGTCTTTTGAACGTTATCCCATTGCAGCTTATCTCGTACTGGCTTGCAGTGGGAGAGGGTCTCAACGTCGATTTCCCCCGTAACCTCGCTAAGTCGGTTACTGTTGAATAGAGGGCGATGAAGAAAAACGATAGATTGTGGGCACGAGAGTGGGAACTTTCAATTAATCCATAGGGTTTCTAAATTAATGATGGTAACATGTAAACTTTGCAGTATTGGTAGTTTTTGCCCATTTCTCTCTTAGTTGCCGTTTCCGTTTAGTTTCTGCTTCCGTTGTTTCCGTTTGTTTGAGGTGTGTCTGGCCAGCTCGTCGCATGGCAGAAAGTAGCAGCCAGTAGTGTGTCTAGTAGTGAACTAGACTTGTACATATTAAGCCGAAGGCAGTAAAGTAACCTGGAATTCCGTGGGTTGAGAGTGGGGGATCTGAGAGATGTTTTATTACATCAGTAAATATTGCTAACGAGATATCTAGCTCAAGGGATCATTACCCCTTGACCCAGCGGGGTACACTTCCGATCCCCCACTTTGCGTGGGAACTCGCACATATATGTTGCACATTGTTTGTCTGTCTCATCAGTTTCCTCGAACAGCACCCTTCTTCAATTCGACAACGATAGTCCCTCGAGACCCTATATTTGGAAATCCCATACAAGAATTCGAACGCGATGACTTCTCTGTCTCTGAAAGGCCCGGGCGCTGCGCAGACCTATGATGGTAATGACGTCTTTCAAAGTGATCGTACGACTATTGATCCGTCTGCTAAATTTTGTTTTTCTCAGGAACTGGGCTACGAATCGCCATTGTCCATGCGAGGTGGAATATGGGCATAATTGGTCCTCTCGTGGATGGGGCCAAGCGGAGCCTCCTTGCAGCTGGAGTTGCTGAGAATAACATAACGGTTCACACTGTTCCAGGCAGTTATGAGTTGCCCTTTGCCGTGCAGAAGTAAGGCCATTGTCATCAAGTCTTGTCTTTCTCGGGGATTTTATTAGTGAGCTCGGAGGCTGGTGCTGACTATGTACGCTGTCAGGTTATATGCGGCTTCGCAGATTGAAGCTGCCAAAGGCTCAGCCTCGGCGCAAGGCATCAGTGCCACCGATCTGCTGTCTTCCTCTACAGCGGACCTCACTAAGGCGTCTCCGCAGTCGCCATCGTCCGATGCACCTAGACCATTCGATGCCATCATTGCCGTTGGAGTGCTGATTAAAGGAGAGACCATGCATTTTGAATATATCGCGGATGCCGTCACTCATGGATTGATGCGTGTGCAGCTTGATACAGGACTGCCGGTTATCTTTGGCGTGCTTACTGTCTTGACTGAAGAGCAAGGCTTGGAAAGAGCCGGCTTGGGCACAAAGGGAATGCACAATCATGGAGAGGACTGGGGAAATGCTGCAGTGGAACTTGGAGCAAAGAAAAGAGACTGGGCCGAGGGTAAAATTGTTTAGTGGACCTTCGGCAAGGCAATGATCTCTTGTTTCGTTTTGAGTTATTCTTCCGTTGATGTATGGTACTCAATCAAGCTCTACAAAAGAGAAATTATCAATTGTATACGTCGAAGATCAGCAACCTTGATTGGCGGTCTTAAGGCACAATTGCCATATAGCATACATTCGTTTACTGTGCATCAGGATATGAGGTTCACATGAATAGGGGTAAAATGACGAGATGAATAATTCTTTGACAGAGTCTCAGGTGTAGGGTTCAGACTGTAAAGTTCACTCCTCCATCCGCTCGCTCTCGTTTGAATCACCCTTTGTTGCGTCTTCTTCATCATCCTCTCCCTCCAGAGCTCTCTTTGCTGCCCGTTCTGCCTCCTCACGGAGTTCTTTAGGTACCTCCTCGTGCCTTCCCTTCGTCGGACCGTCTAATGAACTAATCCAGGTCATTTCCAGTTCGAAGTCCTTGTCTTTACTGTCTTCATGGGCGACATAGATAATCCGAGCCGCTTCCTTTACTCCATCGAGAAGGCTCAGTGTGCCGGAGCCCAGGTCGAGTTTCTCAAGCTCAGCCTTGGCTGCTTGTCTCCCCTTCCCGGTGGCGGCGCCATAATAACCCTTCGAAAGCGTTAGCATCGTCTAGAAGCACCTTTGTAAATTACAAATGCTTACCCAGTACAGGCCGCTTGGCTCAATCATATATAGACCTGGACCTCCAGTCTTAGCGCCCTCGACTTTACCGCCAGAACCCGACTTGGGCCCACTTCCGACCTGACCGTCGACAGCAAGCTCGGCTTCGGAGTCCCAGCCTCCGACAATAGCAGTCACGCCAAAAGGCCTGACACTAGAGTAGAGTGTGTAAGCTTGCACGTAGCTCCCAAGGCGGTTGGATAGCGCAGAAGTTGGAATTGGCCCTTTGTAAACACTTCTCCATGATGAAGCCTCATCACGAGCCCGAGAAACGAAATGTCGCCCGTCTGGCACCAGACCGGCGGAAACCTACCATGGAAGCAACGTATTAGCGCGACAGACTCCTAATCAGCGGTGACGCCCACTGTCATGGACTCAGCATGGATCCTTACAATGCCAACGTGACGATCAACCGTAGCTATTCTCTTATTGGCGCCAGGCTTCAGAAGCTTGCTGGTAATGATCTTCTCTACTGCGAGCACGACACCATCTTTGCACCTGATACCAATGGCTGTCCCTCCATTCTCTACCGCTTTAACGGCATATTCTACCTATTTTGAATAGTCAACAGAGCCGTGTTTGCTAGGAAGGTGGAGCAGGGCGAATGGATACCTGGAAGTTGCGACCATCTGGGGAGAAAACGGAGTTGGAGAGATCGTACCCAGTGCCAATGGAAGTCTAGGTAATGAGATAATCAGTCACGAAGGAACGTCGACTTGGGAGTTGAGGAACGAACCATGGCTGGTGAAGGTTGTTTAACACAGACTCAAGGGATGGAGTAGAATTAGAAGATATGAGAATGTCGATGAGGCCAAGGTGTTGAGATACTGAAGACACTTGAAAGCTTGAGCACAGGCAACGGGGCAGTTAGCAATGTGATCACTCGGGTAAGGTAGGTAGCTAAGGTACGCGTAGTTAGCAATGCCTGCCTAAGCACGAACAGCTGAGCGGGTACATCATCCCCTTCCTGGTATAGACTAGTGTCTTGCCGCTTTTACCAAGCCAGACGCTGTCATGTGATGCGATCCCTGCAGCTTTGCTGGCCCCACTCTGCCGGATTGCGATAAGGGGATAATAAGTCTCGTTGCATCATCCTTACTATACATCTTATGATATACTGTATACTCTACTCGAAAAGGCAAGCTATCGCACAGAATGAGCGCCACATTTGATTGGTTCTAAGATATCAACGCATGTAAAATTTTGTCACCTGATCAATACTATATGTTTGAGGGGATACGGTATGCAAACAACCGTACCTAGTAGTATGCATGTGGGCTGGCATGCACTACTGGTTTCCATCCCCGCCGGCTTTCCCCTGTCGGCCTTAAAATGACCATCTTCTGAATGACGTGGATGGTTCAATCAGTACATAACCAGCATCCGGTGGGTGAACAGCCACGCGACTTTCTGTCGGTAGGTAGGTATATTCTACTTTCTGTGAACAAGATATTGTTAAGGCTGCATGAATAAGGTACTGATCCTACTGACCTTCATTATAAATGCCCAACCATGTGTCTGTTTCGGGCATCGACATGTATCGGTTTACATTTGACCAGCGCCTCCCCACCACTTTGCTTGATGTTTCCTATTAAATCTTCCTACCTACTGAGCAAGCATATCCTTTACTTCTGCGTGATTCCCTTCAGCTAGAGTGTTGTATCCCAAACTGGACCTGGAGCTGTCTAGGGCTTCAATATTCAATTCCCCTCCACTTCGCCGCCCGCCCTTTTATTTCGAGAACACCAAGAAGGAGAAGGTCAAGCGTGCATCCTTTGCCATCCATTTGCATCCCCAAGATACATAGACGACATGTCTTCATCTATATTGCATAGCTGCCCCTGCTGTGGGCAAGTTACAGATATCTCCAATGCACTTGCCGCTTTCATCGAAAACCCCTATTGTAGCCAGGTAGATACTTTTAACCTTTTGTTTTCATAAGCTCTCTGACAAGAGAACCATGCAGTGCGGATTGTCCGCTTCTGAAAGCGATTTGAAATTACAGAATGATCTCTCAGCACTCTTCGACAAGGGAATGAACTTAGAGACGCCGTTGTCACCCGAAGAGAGCGTGGGAGTACAGCGTCCTGCTCCCTCATCCCCAATTGTCTATAGCATCACACAACATTACCATCACTCTGCGCATGTTGCTCAACAGAATATTACTCGTTCCTCCGAAGGTGTTCATCGCCGCGGCACCAATGCTACCGTCAACGAGACACTCCGACAGCACAACGTGGACCCTTCAACACTTTCGGCCAAGCAAATGGAGCTTTTTGAACATGCCATGCCAGAACAACAATCGCGCCTCATCCAGATGTGGCAGATCTCCCCAGAGCACAGCTATGCAGCAACTAGCAACGTCGTCGGAACTAAATTGCTGGACCAGGAAAGCTCGAATGTAGCCGGCACTGTTGGCCATGCCCCGACTTCATTGAATTGGGCAGCCACAGGTGGTGATCGTGAAATGTGCGATGTGCCTGATAGGAAGGAAAATGGAGACGAAGGACACCAGTATGCTGAGCCATATATGGTCCATGGGTATGAGGCGATCGCCCGGGAATGGCATGAACTCCCTTCATCGCAGCCCACACACCTCATGGCTGAACCAACAACCGGATCACCATACAAGCTTTCAAGTGACCCTGTTTACTATGCTCATTGTCGAAGATGGTGGGAACCTACACAGCAAAGTTCGGTGGAGTATCAATACGGTCTATTCGACGAGATGAACCGTCATCCCCAATGCGGCCTAGTGCAACCTCGTTAGATCGAGGGTACAAGATGGCCATGGCGTTCATTCCCAGGTTGTGGTAGTCATTTCTAGATAATGTTACCATAATGATGAGCCTGCGAGTTTCCGGCATGGTGAATGCCCTGGAATATTATGTTTGGATCGCTTTATATTTCCCTGGCTCTCGTCTGGATTGATAACAATCTATTAGACGGTCTAACTAATGCCGTCAAAGAATGCATGTGCTTATAGCGACATCAACTACGGAAGAAGCCTTCTATCTCTAGCCAAGCTGTAGAGGGAGAGAGAACGTGTTAACAGGTTTTTGTAGTGCTATTTTAATATAAGCAATATATGACCATGGGAGCGCACAGACAACTTCGTAGACATGACAAAACTATGCTCCCTCTATCTCCCAAGCTCCCTTTGTTCACCATCTCTCCCTTCTTTCTCCATTCGAGGGCCACGATAGGTATTCATTCAAGATCTGAACCGAAGGGCAAGGACTCAACGAGGTAGTTGTAGCTGCCAGCATCCAAGAGAGTCGGTGCGGTAGATATATTGCGAGAAAGAGTGACTAGACAGTACGCAGCACTTGGTTTGCTGGTCTTCAATTCGGCCTGGATGTAGTATGTTGGATTTTTTTTTGAATTTCAAGCCAAAGCACCGCCCCAAGCCACAGTATAACAGCTTTGGGAGAGAAGATGACGTAGATCGAAAGTAACGTAATTGAAAAGATATGTAAAAGAAGAAGATAACGAAACCCGACTCTGGTTGCTTGAGTCCTAGGAAGACTGGCGACGGGTGAGAAAGAGAAGCATGGGCTCGTTGGAGGCAGTAGCCCAGCCTACTGGAAGTCAGACTCGTCGATATCGGCCATAGCCTCCGCAAAGGCATCGGCAGAGCGCTTGACTTCGCTGCCGGCTTCGACAGCCCGCTTGATCTTGTTGCAAGGCTGGCCAGGCAGGACACACCATCTCTGAAGGGTCTCGGGAGAGGCCTCTGCAATGGCTTCAGCCAAAGCATCGGCAGAGCGCTTGACTTCTCCGCTAGCATCAGCCGCACGCTTGATCATGTTGCATGGCTGGCCAGGGAGGTGACACCATCTCTGCAGGGCAGCAGCCTGCACAGTGGTGGCAGCAAGAGCGGCAAGGACAATAGAGACGAGCTTCATATTTGCAGGAATGTGAGAGGGTTTTTAATTTTCTGAAAGTCAGATAAAGTTGGAACTTGAGGGAATCCTGTTTGAGCTTTGGCTTGACAGTTTATATTTCTTCAAGACTATCAAACACGGAAGAACCAGTGCCTTTATATAGATTGCTAGTAGAACGCAGGGAAACCTGGGTCAACTCTGCCTTGCTGTGCATCAATGGAACATATCGCTATTGAAGCGGGTCCAGAGCCTGAGCCAGCAAAGAGAAGGTACTAGGGAGCAACAACATCCTCCTGAATAAAGCACCAATTGAACAGGAAAGACAACACATCAGTCAATAAAGTAGATGGAGGATAATTTCCCAGTGTATTGAATGACAAGGCAAGAGAAATGAGCCAGAGATTCAATTGACATTGCCACCAATAGAGACAGAATATTGGAATATGACTATTCATTTGGTGTTAGCTACCGGCTTCAATAAGGAATAGAAAGGAAGTAGACTGTATAGTAAGGTCGAGAGGGAGGGGGAAAGAGAGAGACCCAGGAATCCCAATCAGGAATCTTTCTTTATCCATCGTCCACTTTGCTCTCTACAACCTCATATTTTTTGGTAGTATCGCAGGCTTTCCAAATCTGGGTGTCAATAACACTCAGGCCTAATGAGGTGGTTAATATATCATGTTTCCCTTGTTCTACCAATAAGACAAAGTATGACCAGATTCAGCCATCAATAAGCTACGTATTGAGTACTTTGACTTTGATGAACATGGGTGGTTGTGAACAAAGCACCCGCTCTAGTTCCGCAAATCGGATGTTTTGAGACCCTCGACGAGGACCGGCATGTGGCGGGTCAGCCGTGGTTGCTGGCTGTTTCTTAATCATTACGTACTTTCTTGGGACTTTTCCCCCTTGACAGGAACAGAGAAAAGCTCTTAAGAATAAGATCATGTGGTCGTACATTCGTTTCCCCTTGTGAGAGGGTACAGTAAGTAGGTAGAGGATCCATGTACGTATACTGGACTGGAACCCATTCAGTCAAATTGCTGGTCGGGGCGGTGATAGAGAGATAAGATCGGCCCGCGTATGTAGTAAGTTAGTTGGTTGTCCGACATGTTCTTGAGTGGATGCCGAGACGATCCGCCGTTTTTTCCGGTGTCTCGTGCATCGCTGGCTTTAGGTCTTTTCTCGCCGTCTCCGGTTCCGTCTTTGTCTTTCCTCCCTCTCCCTCCTCTCTCTCTTTTTGCTCTCCCGTCCGCACGTTTTTGGGTCCCCTCTCCTCTCCTCTCCTCCTTTTCGGTCCATTCAATCTTATTGTCCGTTTTTCTCGACTCCTTTGTCCATCAAAATGTTCTCTCTGCGGACGGCGCAACCCGCGCAGGTAAGTGGATGGTTCCTTGCTTTTTGACCGATCAATTCCTTTGTCCGACCCGACTTCGCTCGAATCCTTGCCCTTACTTCCCTCCCACCGCCGCCCGCTACATCCTTTCGCCCGGCTGAATGAGAGAGGAACGCCTGGGCGCACTTGGAATACGAACTCTCATATGCTTTGCTCAATTGCCTTTCGTTGACGATCTACTTTTTTGGTTGTTTCCGATTCCCTCTAACGCGGTTATGCTTGGCAGTCTTTGCTCCGTCGCGTTGCGGCGCCGACTTCCTTCCGTTCCTCCATCCCGGCAAGATGTGCGTCAACCTTTTCAGTCGCGTGCAATACCGTTCTGCTAGAGACATAATGGTTTATTGACTCTATCACCCAAGCCTTTGCTAGCGTTCAGTCCGATATCTTCAAGCCCACTAAGTATGGCGGCAAATACACCGTCACTCTCATCCCAGGTACCTACACCCGCCTCTTCCTCAACTTGATCAGTTTGCTGATGCCTCGGTGATTCGTTTCCATAAAGGTGACGGAATCGGTGCCGAGGTTGCTGAGTCGGTCAAGACTATCTTCAAGGCCGACAATGTTCCCATCGAGTGGGAGCAGGTAGATGTTAGCGGTGTTGACACCGGTAACAAACACTCGGAAGAGCTTTTCAAGGAGTCCATTGCTTCTCTGCGCCGTAACAAGCTGGGTCTGAAGGGTATCCTCTTCACCCCAGTTGAGCGCTCCGGCCACCAGTCGTTCAACGTTGCTCTCCGTCAGGAGCTGGATATTTTCGCCTCTATCGTCCTCATTAAGAACATTCCCGGCTACAAGACCCGTCACGAGAATGTTGATCTTTGCATTATCCGTGAGAACACCGAAGGTGAATACTCTGGTCTCGAACACCAGTCCGTGCAGGGTGTCGTGGAGTCCCTGAAGATTATCACTCGCGCCAAGTCCGAGCGCATTGCCAAGTTTGCCTTTGGTTTCGCTCTTGCCAACAACCGCAAGAAGGTTACTTGCATCCACAAGGCCAACATCATGAAGCTTGCGGATGGCCTTTTCCGCAGCACCTTCCACAAAGTCGCCGAGAACTACCCGACTTTGGAGGTTAACGACATGATCGTCGACAACGCCTCCATGCAGGCTGTTTCTCGCCCCCAGCAGTTCGACGTTATGGTTATGCCCAACCTGTACGGTGGCATTCTCTCCAACATTGGATCTGCCCTTGTGGGTGGACCTGGTGTTGTCCCTGGTTGCAACATGGGCCGTGACGTTGCTGTGTTCGAGCCAGGCTGCCGTCACGTTGGTCTTGACATCAAGGGCAAGGACCAGGCGAACCCTAGCGCTATGATCCTTTCTGGATCTATGCTTCTGCGCCACCTGGGATTGGACGACCATGCCAACCGCATCTCCAAGGCCGTCTATGATGTGATCGGTGAGGGGTGAGTTTCAAGACTTTCATTTCAACCTTCCAGCTTAATTCAGAGTTGTCGCTGATGCGTAATTCCCTAGGAAAACGAGGACCCGCGACATGGGCGGACAGGCTACCACCCACGAGTTCACCAGGGCAGTCCTGGACAAGATGGAGGCTGCTCTGTAAATTATTACCCACTTGAAAACCGACCTCCTACCTTGCATGTGGTACCTGCTACAATTATGATGATGAGAGCTTGTATAGGCCAGTGAAATGTTTTTATTTCTATCTGTAGACCAAGCCTGGCCTTTCTGACTGTCTCTATAATTTGTACCCCCTTTCACTCCATTTGACACAACGACGCGCGGCGTCGGACACATGATTGTGTGCTATGGCGCGTAAAACTGTACACAAACGTTTGAATTTGGAAGCGTGTCTCTTCAACATCCGGACTGCTTAGCAAAAGATCCCAGTAGACCAACGACAACTGAGGAATCCAGTGTTCAGTAGATACGAACTTCAGCGGCCTGACATTAGCGGGGATGCCATCTCCCTTGGGATGGTCTTGGCTTGCCCCGAGGCAAAGAAACGGCGCAAAGAAACCTCCAAATGCGGAGAAAACTCAAGTGGTATGCAAACGTGAAAATTATAGCCGCGTACCTGTTGCCGAGCCCTACTCTAGCTCTCCAGTAAAGGCCGACACCGGAACGCTGGATCCTTTTCAGTGGTCATTGACCAGCACAGGGGAATCCGCCTATGATAGAACGGTCTGTACCGGTGTGAGGATGTGATCGGGGATTATAATAAGGGCATAGTGATCGCGCTGTACAAGGGAAATCAGAAAGCGGGACGTCGTTTTCTGCCGGTGTATTTCGAATTCGCCTTCACAACCTTGCCTTTCCGGGTCATCTGTTCCTTTTTCCGTAGAATCCAGGCCTTGTCACCCTTCCTGGATGATGCTTGTTTGCCACGCTCCATAGCCCGTTTCCGGGCGTCCAAGACATCCACGTCGTTCATACCATCAACAACACCGGTGATATCACCTTGTAATCCACCTCCTCCAACGGTGAGCACGAGATAGAGTTTGCTGTTTTTTGTACCCGGGTCATCCTCCAGTATACCAGCTCCAAAGCCGGCCTTCATGGCAGCCCCACTGATCATGCTCCGCTGAGCGTCGTTCTTGGGATAGAATTGGCAAACTGCACGACCACCACGCCGCAGGCTAGCATAGAGACCCTCGAAGAAGCGACGAAGACGGTACTCCGGGCTAACATCACTAGACTCCGCATTGCAAAGCCATTGGATAGCACTGATACTAATGGCTGCATCGAAACTTCCTGGCCGGAACGGTACTCCTTGCCCGATGTCAGCCAGGAAGAGATCACCATCGACACCGCGCTGGAGGGCAACATCGAGCATGCTAGGTGAGATGTCCATGCCGATCCAGGTATGCGGGCCTCCGTCTTCCGGAGCCACCTGGGAAAGTATCTCGCCGGAGAGACCAGAGCCGCAGCCAAGATCAAGGATCAAAGAAGGAGTTTTCAGGTCTAGGAGGTCGAGCGCCCGATGGGTCATGTCGGACTGAATGTTACGGATACGAGACGAGGTGGTATATTTTCGGGACTCATTATCATCATAGAATAGATCCGGAGGCCTTGAATAGTAGCACAGTGTTAGTGATATATTGGCTACTGAAATTCCTCGTAATCCACCAAGGGTCACCTACAAGACATCTTCAGGACGCGACATGTTTGCGATCAAGTCCCCAAGTGATTCGGGCGGTTAAAAAGCAGAGCGATGTGGAGGTTTGGAAGAGAGAGGGGAAGTCATTCATACCTCTCTCTATTTTATTTTTTTTTTTTCGGGGGGAACCTACTTTCGTCGGGCGGAGTGTAGCCGCGGGGGCTTGGCATACGGTGCGGTGGTGCACTTTTGTGATAGCCTGAGGCACCGAGGACGGTCCAGATCGGCCAACTGATTGCTCTTGTTACATCTTGCCAACTATCCGATGCTTCATGTTACTACGCCCGTGCCTATCGATTTGAACCGGTCCGCAGCGCCCTCACCCTCGACTTCTGCATAATGTGGATTCTACCCTTGGTAGGGTATTTGGGGGTTATTGTAGGGTTCGCTTTCCTTACGTTAGCGATAGGTACGATATGCCCGCAATGCGCGCGATGATGATGACGATTGGTCTTGCTTTCGTCACCATAGACAACAGAACGAGATGCCGAGCTCACAGAGCCTGTGATGCTATTTGGATTCATCAGACTGACCTGTCTCTAGCCTCCGGTCTTTACTACCTCTCGGAGCTTGTGGAGGAGCATACAGTTCTCGCCCGTCGGCTGTTGCACCGGCTGATATACAGTATCATCGCCGTTCAGATCCTTCTCTACTTGTTTGACCGATTTCCTTTCTCCTTGACCGTCCTCAGTATCGGCTCGCATATCGTATATGCCAGCAATCTCCGCCGATTCCCCATAGTCAAGCTGTCCGACCCTCTCTTCATCCTATCATGCGGGCTCGTCGGGTTGAATCATTGGCTTTGGTTTCGCCACTTTTCACAGCCATTACCTTCATCTCGCGGTGCCAGCAGCTGGCGCCAGCCATATCAGGTTAACGTGGAGGATATGCCAACCTTCACAGAGGTTGCGTCTTATTTCGGACTCTGTGTCTGGCTGGTTCCATTCGCGCTCTTCGTCAGCCTCAGCGCGGGCGATAATGTATTGCCTACCATGGGCTCCGAGTATGCCACAGGTGACCGTGTGCCTACCTCGGGGTTCACTTCGGGTACATTTGCGTCCGACGGAAAGTCCAAGAACAAGGGAATGGCCAAGGCCCTGGTGGATGGCGTGCGGGACTGGGTCAAAGATAACGGGGAATTGATGGGTTTCTGGAAGGGTGAACGGGCAAAAGGCTTCTAGGGACGAGATCATTATCTGCCCTAGTCTTTGTACTAACATTATCTTATCTTGTCGGATACCCTTGGCGTTCTGCTCTCGGATCAATTTCCTACGGGCTCTCAGTGAATGGCTGGAGGGAAGCCTTCATGAGGTACCCACTAGCAGTTACCTGTTCTGGTGAAGTTGTTTTATTTATACTAGCTATATAGGCTAAAGAAACATGCCAATGTGAATCCGCAGTTCTCAAAGTGTAGCATATGCACAGGCCAAAACCAAAGGACGAAATCATAAGGCGTGAGGGTATATTGTTAGGCATGCCTCCTTCCAGTAGGGTTCACGGTGTGTACAATTTAATCATAGTATCACAGTGTGCTCCGTGTCAACTCCGGACTGCAACAGGCAAGGACAGGGAAGATAATTAGAAACAGAGGATACTCCAGTATTATTAGTAGAATTAAGAGTACCCCGTAGTCCTCGGCTAATTGTAGCAGAAGTACAATGTGGTCGTTTCACGTTCGTTTGGATCGTCGAGCTCGGTCGTGACAAAGGAGCCATACTGCAACATATCTGAAAGTCTCAATGACAACAGGCGAATCTTGGCGCGGGGAAGGGAGATATGTAAAGAAGAAACAAGAAACAGCATGTAAGCTTGAGGCTAAAAGGAATTCATGATAACACAACGCTTAATATGACGTAAGGGGCCATTGGAGCACGCCATAATCGTAATTATTCACATACAAGCTGCGTCAAACTTTGAAGAGTCAGCGAATGATATTGATTGGCGAGCTTGAGGAAGGACCCATACCATTTTCACCATGGAGCGATGCAGGGAAGTCCTGATGGTTGACTTCCATGAACAAGAGAGAGCTCTCCCTCCTCTTCGCCTTAGCCGAACGGGAGTTGTCAATATTCGGCGACAACATCCTGTTCATGGACGGCGAGCTTGAATGGCCCATGGTATATTCGTCCGGCCCACTTCCAGTAGAACGTTCATGACTGTTGGATACAGAGCCTTTACTATTCTGCAGGTAAAAGCCATCCATGCCGCCTGAATGTTCACCGAATGTAGTCTGACCATAGCCTGGCGTGGATGCCTCCGGAGCAACCTGACGAATGGGGTACCGGAATTCTTCATGGGAAGGAGAATGATTGACATCCGGCTCCAACGGTTCAGCAGGAGTCTTGAGCACCCCATCAAAAATGTCCTCGAAGTCGGTGAGGAACATTGAGAAGACGGGCGCTGGGATGTTCAAGGTAGGAGCAAAGACAATACCAACATTTCTGATAGTCATCTTATTGACATCAGAGTTGTTTACAATAACAATCAAGAACTGGACCAACGCTCGCAGCAAGGCCAGGTTTGGCTGAGGGAGCCGGTGAACAAGGTGATTGAAAGCGGCGATCTTCTTTTGTTTTTCATGAAGTTCTATATAGGTGTGTTAGTAATAGATCAAATTATACACTGTGAGTACTTACCGAGTACCCGCAAGAACTCTAGATGAAGTTCGCGGGTCAAAACCGTGGTGGGAAGTTCACGAAGGTATTGCTTGAAAAGGGAGGCGACGGCATGTACATCATGATACTGGTCATCTGCGAGAAAGTCCACATCGCCTTCAGTATTGAACCTCTCCTTTAGTGCCTTGACGACAAGATTCGACCCGCTCAACCGGAAGATTCCTTCCTCTGACTCAGCACCTCTAGCTCTGAGATATTCTATGCAACGATATACAACCGCAGGTAAATCGGCATCTATTCCTTGTGGCGCGCAAAACTGTACAGCTTCAGCCAAGGGCAAGCCAAACACTGGCCGGACGAACTCTCGCTTCTCAACATTGTTCTGCACGGGAGCCAGCGAGGAATCATGACAAGCCTGGAGCTGAGTAGCAAGGTCAACAGACGACCTTGTGCGGAAACCCCAAATACTGCGTTTCTTTTCCTTAACGCTCGTAGCTGCTTTGTTGCCCCATGCTCCCGCGTCCTGAATTATAGCTCCATTGGTAGGGCCGGAGATGAGTCTAGATGAAGACTGACCATGGTCTGGACCGGAATCTGCAGGATCGACTGAAGGTCCTGTAGATGCTATCGGGGACTTGGGGATCTGTCGATCAAACGATGGCCCCAGGACAGGTGGCTCGGCAGGAACAGCATCATCGTAACTGAAGCCCTGAACTGCAGCATCAGCGCCTTCGGTGTCTGGATTGTCGATTCCTTTGTCTGTCTTCTTTCCGCCATTTGAGAATAGTTTCGGTTTGGCAGCAGAACTAGTCTGCTGTTTTCCGGTTGCTGATGGCAGCGACTTTGCAGGACTATTGAGGCCATCGTTCTCTGACTGACCGTCAACATATTCAAGAAGTGCGTCCACCCAGGTATCTCTTTCTTCGTCACTCTCGGCACACAGAACATGGCGAACAAGAGCTGACGAGTCCTTGCGCTTGGGCTCCAAGATGAGGAACGCATGGCGATACTGATTGTCGGAGTCCTCCTCGGTGTGGGACGGTGAGCTGTTCCGACCGCTTGCATTCTGCGATTGCTTGCCAATTTGCGCGTTGTACAGTTTGATCGTACCAAGATGAGGACCGCCTGGAGACTCGAAATATTTTAGCTCGGGGCTATGCAAGACGAAATATCGTGCTTTCCAGCCGCCGAAGTTCTTTCCTCGTTTTGTTAGGTACCCCTCCTTCCTCGGTTTACCATCTGGTCCACGTAAGATTTCGGCACCAGCTTGGTGATTACCTCTCAGTAGACTCATCTCATCATCTCGGGGTTCAATGGCATCTGATGTAAGGAATTGACATATGACCAACGCCGCCTTGTCGTCCATCGGGGTATCAAGGAGAGTCTCAAAGTAGGCATTCAACGCGGCACGTCTACTGTCAACTTTGGCGGGAGAATGGCCGCTGAAAATGGACCTTTCAGGCAACTTTCCTCCAAAAGACGACAATTGTCGCATCTGTTGATCAAGTTGAGGAAGAGCAGCGATAACCTTTTCAGTGCGCCAAAGCTCCATGTTTTCGGATCTTGAGAATATGCCCAAAGTAAATACAGGTTCTTCCTCCGATGGCCTAGAAGCCATATAGCTATTTCTGGACGGCCGAAGTCGTGATGAGGAAACCTTGACATGTATTGAAGGGAGGGCATTTGGTGGCAGCAGGAGGTTTGGATATTCATCCGATACAAGACCTTGATATATCCCGTTATTCCTCACGACTGGTTCTTGTGGGCTGTCAATCTTAACTGCCGCATCGATTGATGGAATAGGCCGATTGTGAGCATCGACTGACATGGAAGAATATGCAGAACTGCTTGGTATTAAATTAGAAGGGGTCCCTGTAGAAAAAGGATTCTGATGCTGGCCAGTGCGCGGCGACAGTGCCAATCCGGAAAGGTTACTCTCAGACGACATGGGCAAAGACGATAGAGCACCAGGAATTTCTCTAGGTAAGCGCGGCAACGGAGAACCCAGCGGGCGGTCCTCGGGCCTTGGGCTGACTGGCAAACCGGGGCTCTTTGGAATACTGATGCTAGGAAGGTCGCCAAGTGGTCCATTATGTCTCGTACGGGGACTGGACGCGGATGATCCTGAATGGTCAATCGAAGGCTGTGCTTGTCGCGGGTTTGACAGCGATTCCACAGCCGCCAAACTATGTGAATTGCTTCCTTGGCTTCCAGGGTCCTGTAGGGTCTCTTTGTCTCTGTTGAGAGCTGCCTCGCGTTCTCGATCGTCATCATCTCTCGTCCTTCTCCTCCCGCGCTCCATTGGCAACTCATCCGCAGCCAATATATCCTCATACTCAGAGTCAGAGTCATATATATCAGGTTCTGTTGATGTATCTTTCTGGGAAAGATTCAAGGGAGCAGGCGGAGGTTTCCGGACCGGAGGGGGCACATCCTGCTGCTTGTTCTGCCCTGGCGCAGTGCTATCGACGGGAGATCTTGAACCACTCGAAGAGGTTGGACTCGCTGTCGACAATTCTCGCCGTGTATATACCAGTGATGGATTGTTTTGCGTTTCGGCTTGTCGATCACCATGAGTAGTGGAAGTGCTCACGGTACGCTCCTTGTCTGGGTGTAATGGCAACTGGCCTACACCAAGGCCTAGTAGCGAAGCCGAATCAGGCGAATCTTGTTTCTCGACAGCGGCGGACTGTATAAGAGTAAAGCCCTGACCCTGATTGTCGGAGTCTATACTGTCCGAATGCCCACCGCGATTGTGCGCCTGGCTTTTTCGGGCAGTTCCATGGCTGGTCAACGTGCCGCTGCTTTCGCTGTCTCGTGATCGCAATTTCGAGTCGATAGTGGATGGTAAAGGCGGCGGGGAACTCTGCAACTCTTTAACCTTTTTCCTGTAGCGTTCCTTCTCTTTCAAAGCACGTTCGAGATCTTTATTCAAGCCTAGAATAAGTGTACGCTGCTTATCAACCAATCGCCAGAGCTGCGAATTTTGAGAGGCCGCATGATGCTTTTCCTTCAGGAGGTGTATAATCACAGCCTCAGCTGACCCAGCAGTCGCTATCAAATTTCCGATATCGGCCTGACTTAGCGCATTGGCATCGAATGAAGACTTGTGTGTTTGAGAAGCGGAAGAAATCGACGAGATGGCCGAATCAATGGAGGAGGTCCGGGGCATCATACGCTGACCCGGACGATTTCCGGAGGGCGATTGAAGAGAATTGGCTGGCGAGGTAGGAGAAGACATCCTGGAACCTGTCTGATCTGGTATCTGCTGCGCCCGATTATCACTCATTTTATCATTCATATCATACTGCTTGAGACTATCCCAAGTGTCTCTCACGACCGCTTCCGATCCGCTGGATGTCTGTGAATGGGTATCCGAGGAAGGAGTCTGAATTGTCGCATATGTTGTATGATTTGTCGTATAGTTGCTCTTGAACACGGAAGGATTACTGAATGACTTCGGAGATAGCGGAGTCTGCGATGGACTGGCGCTGACTTGCCGGGGAGATGGGAAGTGTACGTTCGTTTGAAGAGGAGATGGCGTAGGTTTGCGGGGGGAAGCAATGGCAGCCCCAGAACGCAAAGCCTGTCCGTCAGAACGTGGGCCCAGATAGTCGCGAGGAATCAAATCGCTGGACAATGGCAATGGCGAGTGCACCGTGCTTTGGTGCTTGGTTGTAGGTAACGTGGGAAGGGGTGCAGGTAGCTGGTTGATGGTGGTATTGTCGCTACCTTGCCGCCGAGGCTGCGACATGGCTTGTTTAGGAGTCGGAGCTCACTCCACGCATGGGAGGGAGGCGCGGAACCAAACAACGATTGGACGCTAAACGCGGACGGTTCGACTGGGGGGTTTCAGCACCAGCGGGCCAGGGGGGGGCCAGAGCCAACGGTTCGACGGTTCTTAGATTGAGGGAACCACAAACATAGTACCTTCCGCATATGCGAGCCTTCGCCGTGAGGACAACACCGAGAACTGACGGCATCGGGTGATTCCCTGGGAGTGTCGGGCTGGTTAAGGGAAGATGTTGGAAGAAGTTCGGTGAGTACGGCGACTCATGATTTACTGGGACTAGTTGCAAGATCTAAGCCGAGTGGGGAAGGGGCCAGGGGAACAGGGGGAAAAAAAAGGAAGAAAAAAAAGGGGGAGGGGACAGCAGAGCATAAGCAGGAAGGATCCTCCCTTCTTTCAATGAGAATGCAATCTGAGCCGAGAATACTGGTGCAGGAAGAGCTTGTGGGTTTCTATGAGGGTGAGAGCGAGGCAGAAGATCGGTAGTATCTTACTGTGGTGAAGAGATGACAGCCACCCTTCAGTATCCATCCAGACTTGCAGACAGAGTAAACAGTCTTGCTGCATTTACAGATGCTTGGTTAAAACGGCTATGCTTTGCTAGGACAACTGATTGGTTCAAATTTCCCCAGTGACATACCCTTTAGAGATAGGCGCAGAAAAAGCATATGCCGCTAGTGGTCCTGCATGAAAAGGAAAGCCCACTTTGAGAGAAGGCCTCAAGGGCACCATACTTGGTGGATTTGCTTAGCTGCCCCGTCCATCATACCCCGCCGTTGAAAGCGAGAAGCCGAGAATAGCGTCAGAAATGGTGGACAAACCACGTCAGATGAGAAGAGAGGCATATAATGGGACATGAAAACGCCAGAACACCCTGTCTAATGCAGCCCCCCTGAGTCAAAAGTAAAACAAGATTCGAGGGTTGGGTAAAGATGAGATCGCTTTTCCCCTCTCCAACGCCAATAACCTGGTGGAATCAAATTACCCAGCTTAACTCCCAGACACCCGTATGGTACAACTATACAATGCTATGCTATATTTCCGGCCATGCCCATAAAAATGGCCTGGGCGGCTAGTTGGAGTGACCAGAAGCCAACTTTCTTGAAACGTCGCTTTCGAGCTTGCTCATCAACCACATCTCGCGCAAACGCATCGTATACCTGTCCAACATTAGCATGTATCATAGATCACCGGGGCACAGATTCGAGCTTACCGCCGCCGAAAGATCATCCATCAAGCCGCTATCCCAAGTGGTCCAACTGCCATCAAAATCTCCGAGGCGTTTGACGAGGCGACAATTCACTGGAATGAAAGTACGCCTTGAATTAATATAGGCAACAATGGGTCTAATAAGCGCATTGTTGATATATGAAAGATCACGTGTGAAAAGAGGAACAACGGCCCTGACATTGTTCAAGTGGAGGCGGAGATCGGTGACGAGGAACCGCCGGTCATCTTCGGCAGCAGTTTCTTCTGACGAATTTATGTTGGACGTGGTTGACTCAAGGTCCAGGTTAGACGAGACTGTCGCTTCTAGCCGGTCATAGAATCCGGCCATGACCTTCGCAAGGCTTCCATCATTCTCCGCGGGAAACATGATGTCGGAAACGATGTCGACCGTCCCTTCATGTATCCAAGAAAACGGGCCCTGGACTCCCCGATTTAGATGATCGATATTTAGACCATCAATACGAATCCTGCTATGCTTCTTCCAAGGACTCGGTTTACCATCTTCTTCACCTCCATTTTCCAGCTGTGCACCGGTAAAGCCATGAGTTTGTCGAGGGTGGATTGTGAACAATGAGTTATCGTATGACCCCGACATCATATTGGCGGACATAAAGTCATAGAATAGCCACTGTTTTCTCAATTGAGGCAAATCGCATGAAAAAATGCTGACAGGGAAGGGCCTGAAGTTGTCTGGCTGGTATACGGTAACCAAGACATCGCTCATCTTGAAAGAATCAATCTCGAAATCACCAGGATTGTGCTCGTGTCGGTAAGATTTGGGATCAAGATCGTCATCCGACCAGTGAACATATCTGCGGTCGACTACCCCGCGAATGCCCCGTACCTCAACGTCACGAAGAAGTCCTTTACCGTTGATCCACTTCGTGAATGACAAGGTAACATTGACCGTTTCAATCGACACATCGAATTGTGTGTAGTTGGTGTCCTCTTCATCTGACACGGGCCGCTGCTCGGGCAGTTCAGGGTTGGTTTGCTCCCCGAGGGCGGCGGCGGCGACAGCAGCAGCGGTTTTCGAAGAGCCCTTGCTTACATGCCCCGTTCCTTGCCCTGGTCGCCTGGAAACAAACACGTTCTTGAAAGTTATCACGCCATCTTTCCATTTCGGAACAATTGCAGACTCGAAGACAACCTTGACACCGGAAGACTTAGTGAGATAATTGCCGATCCAACCAGCCAATGTTTCTATAGAGATTAGCATCGGATTAATGTCGATGAGAACCACTTCGGGCCTACCTTGGGCGAACACAGTATTAATCGCAATGATAAGCAATGAGAAGAAAGTGGTAGTACCCAAGACTACCCAAACCACATGTCCCAAAAGCACCCATGAGAAGAGAGCGGTTATTTCATCCAGATTGAAAGGCCTGACACTTCGTATAGAGAACCACTTGAACCGGACCTTAAGTCGTGACCAGAACCCATTAGCTGCAGCCAACAATTCTTCTTTCGTAGGCCGGTGCAAGTGCGGTATATGTGGCAATCGGTCCCTGAGATGGCGGTTTAATTGCCCTTTTTGATTAAGCTCAGGTAGCTGCGGCTCGGAGACCTGACTTTTATCGTTGATGGATGTCTCAGAACCTTTACTGAGCCTGTCAGGATGATGGCGGTCGTCATTATGATTTTTAGAATCCTTCCGTAACTCGGTCGTCCTCCGATCGTCTGGGCTCGTATGAAGACTGCGCCTAATCATAAGCCAGGAGACAATACCCAAGCCCTTTCTTCCCGGTGTAGAGATCCTATGCGGCATCAAACCCTTTGGAGTGATGGCGTATGTTGCCCTGGCTGAAGTGTGATCGGAGGCGCCATGTACAAAGCCCGCGGTAGCAAATCCTCTGATAGGTCGAGTCGGTTTTCGTGAAAGTGAGCTATATCCTTTCGCAATATGTAAATTGCAAAAGCCAGCTCCGAGGTCTTCTGTATTTGTTTTATATGATAGGCACGACACGCGCCTTTCTCGCAATCCATTTCCAAATATTGATTCCGTTGTTCCCCATAAGTTGGTGTACAACCTGCGCCCGAGATAGCCAGACATGATTGCCGTCACATGCTGGACAATCTGGGAAGGCAGGTAAGCAGTAGAGAACCCTCTCTGGTATTGATCAGAAAGCTGCAAAACAAGCCAGGTTATTAGATGTATAGCTGGGATGACAGATGCATGCGTCTCAAATCACCGGGCAGAAGCACGGTGCTATCTAACCAGGCGGACCGCGAATAAATTTCCATGAAATCATCCCGCCTCAACAGGAGCGGGTCCTGTTTGTAATGTTTGCATCGAAAATTCACAAATTCACACTATAACCACACATCTTTTCCATAGACCGTAAAATCTGTGATAACGGACTCCGACTCTGATTTACAGCCTAAACCGTCGAGTATTCAGATACCACTCACAGAAAAATGCCTGCACCCACAGCTTTACGGCAAAATGCCGAACTAGAAATGACAGAGACGCTTGTTGCGCCTACTATGTCAGGTCAGTCCCCGCCAACGCTTTACGGGAACCCGACCGGGTGGCCATTCTAACGTCTTCCAGAGCAAGACGAGGAGATCTTGATCGACGCCCAAACTTCGGCAGATCAGGTTTCTTCAGGACTCGCGCCTGAGATTGAGCCCACTCAAGACAGCGATATGCGTATCGACGAAGAGGGACGGCCCCTCTTCACGCCAGCCAAAGACACTAGCAGGGTATATCGAGTTGAAAGCAGGAAGGTTCCTGTACCACCGCATAGGATGACTCCTTTGAAGGCTAGCTGGGCACGCATCTATCCCCCGCTTGTCGAACACCTTAAACTTCAAGTGCGCATGAACATCAAGAATCGAGCTGTGGAACTACGTACGTCACGATTCACGACCGATACGGAAGCCCTGCAGAAGGGCGAGGATTTCGTCAAAGCTTTTACTCTTGGATTCGATGTCGATGACGCTATCGCACTTCTCAGGTTGGATGATCTTTACATACGTTCATTTGAGATTCGGGATATTAAAGCCCTCAACGGAGAGCACCTTAGTCGTGCAATTGGACGTTGTGCTGGTAAAGATGGGCGAACAAAATTTGCGATAGAGAACGCTACTCGGACAAGAATCGTCATTGCAGACCAGAAGATTCACCTGCTAGGCGCAGTGAAGAATGTCGACTGTGCCCAACAGGCCATTGTTAGCTTGATTCTTGGCAGTCCACCGGTCAGTAACCTTGTGACGATCCTGTCAATTGTCGTCTCAGATGATGCAACGGCTGCTAACTCCTCAACAGGGCAAAGTGTATGGGAACCTTCGTAAGGTGGCTTCTCGCATGAAGGAGCGTTTTTAGGGGGGAAAATACCAACCGTCAGCATCATGGGAACTACGGTCTCTGCCTCTACCAGAGTTTTGTTTCTTTTTCTCTTTCTTTTTATGACATGGTATCGGCGTTAGGGGTTGTGGCATATGATCTGGATAGAGTATAATGGATATGACGACACAGAAACGAGGGAAGGAATACTCCACTGGATATTTTATCTATTCATATTCAGAAAATCATCGCAAGAGTATAACACTAAACTAGGCTGGTGAAGCATTGATTAAATTGGGCCCCGGTATGCCTAATCCTTCTTCAACGGATAATAAATCTCCTCCACTCCACTCCTGGTAATAACCATCATCTGCAAGCCATCTCCGACCTCAATATGTCTTTCGACGGCGCTAGTGAATGCATCTCGCACCAGCTGCTCAACAGTATCTCTTGGTAGTGGCTCCGCTTTCTTGGGCTCAAGGGCATGCCCTTCCCCGCTACCCGGAATATATTGGTTTTTAAAGTTGACCTGGTTGTCCAAGAACGGCATGATCAGACTTGCTGCAGACCCTGCAGCCCTGCATTGCTCTCTCTCGTACGAGCCAACCGGATCGTAGCTGTACAAGGCACCCTTACCATCCTCGTCCAAGCCCGCTAAAATAGCATGCACATAGTAGGGAAAGAACCGTTTCTGGTAAAGAATTGTTGACAAGCGTTGGGCACAGGCTCTCACGGACATGGGCTTTCCGTGCTGGTATTTGTACATCTTCACCACTGCATCTAGTCGCTCTTTGAGGGCCTGACCATCTGCCGCGAAGCCCACGACTGACAAGACGATGTTGGCACCTTCGCCAGACTCGTCATCACCGCCAATTTTGAACACCTTAGGAACATAACGAGAGTTGATGTTGTATCCTGCAACGGATCGAGTATCTCCAGCCAGGATCGCGAAATCGGAGCCCGTAATGCCTAAGGTAGAGCCGCCGTTATCCGTATAACTGCCGTTGTACATTAGCTTGATCCCTATGATACAGTGAAGACAGTGATGCATACGGATAGAAAGAGTGCTCTCTGTGGGGAGCACTGTTCGCATTGGAGAAGGAGTATCCGATGGCCTCGCTAAGAGGGTTGCCGGCAAGAGTCGTCATTCTTCGTAGAGTTCGAATGTGTAGATAGTATCAATTAGTAGGAAGCGATGAAGATTTTGTAATACTCTGGTCGTCTAATGGCTGTGGATGTAGCGGAGGGCGTTCGTTATGTAGGTAGTTGTAGAAGTGAATGGTAGTAGGACCTCTAGCTGAGCTGTTGCTGAGCATCTGACGCGGTGTTGTAGCTGCCTTCTGCTTATATAATCACGCACAGCTTCCGTCATGAGCTGGGAGCAATTGTTACCGCGGAGTCAACTGCCGTCTCCAGGTTATCTAAAGAATTAGCGTTGTCTTATTCGAGTCTAATGTCCAACTCCTACGTCGCCTCATAATTCACTTTCTCACACGAACGCTTTATCTTTGAAGCTCAATTGGCTTATCTGAAACCCGGAACGCACCGGGAACTGACGCCCAGTTATAATGCTTGGCTTAGGAGCGTATGAAAGCAGCAGTGACGAAGAGGTGGAAAACAATTTGCCCTCAGTACAATCGAAGGTAATTGGAGCATTATGCTGTGATATCGGCCTTTACTAATATGAACCCGGCAGAAGATCGCAAGCCAGCAAGCACAGCCACAAGAAGTGACAAAAGCTACAGGTGATTGGAGATATAATCTACTTGTCTCTGAATCTAGTGGGACTTATTTAACATGTTACCAAAGCAGAAATCGCCAATGTAGCCACACCATCAAAAGAGATACCTGTTCCAAACACAGACAGGCCTGTTCTTGGGCCGACGCATGAAGGCTCACAAAATCCGCAAGAGCAACCGGCCGAACATTCACAAGTCTTCTCAGCGGACCGAACATTGATCCATGACCTAACACTTCCTCCGATACCAAACTTAGACATCCCACCATCTCCCCCGGGCTCTCCTAACCCTGCAGCAAATGCCAAATTCGCACACTTCTTGACCCTAAAGAAACAGGGCATGCATTTCAACGAAAAGCTCGCCGGGTCTACATCCCTCAAAAACCCCAGTTTATTGAAGAAGATGATGGACCATGCCGGCATTGATGAACAAGCACAATATCACACATCTCTACCACCCGAAATATGGAATATCAGCGATCTGCCAAGTTGGGGGTATAAAGAGGAGCTTTTAAAAGCGCAGAGGGAAATTCAAAATAGGGCCGAAGAAAAGAAGTCCGCAGGACAGAGGGATGCTATCAACTTTGTGGCTGCCACGCCTAGCGAGTTCTCCCGTGCAGGCCCTATTCCTGGTTCAAGGCCAAAACAAAGGTAATATACGATGGATAGTTCAGAGTGCAAGTGTCACTGTCAATGATGGCAGGGACAGTATGACCAGGCGTACAATGCTTGGGAAGCAAAGAAAGGCCCTTTGATCCCAAAGCCTATGATAGGAGGCCACTTTGTGAAAGGAAAGTTATCTGCTGATGATAGACTTTCTCTCACGAAATGACTTTATAACGTCTATTTCTAGGGTCAAATAACCGAAAACGTAGCAATAGTGAGATACCCGTTATCGTGCAGGGACGACTCTTTCTTACTGTAGTAGTAGGAGGGACTCTGTCATCTTTAAAGGGGCCAACCTCCAAAAATCCCTTCCCTCCGCCCCTCAAAAAGGCACCTCATCCAATTAGTTGGAATTTGAAAATAAGTAAGACGCAATTAAAATATCTATGATCATTTCACGCTTCTCTTGTAGGGACTATTGTTAGGCTATACTTGGCAGTATCTAATTTTCGCTAAGCGCGTGTGTTGGCCTCCGATAGGCGCGGCGGGAGGTGATAGCATTGCTCACGTAACATGAGCTCCGTCAGCTCTACTGCCTACCGACCCGACCCCAGAACAGCGTCGATATCATCACAAGCTACTATTTCCTTCTCAAGCATCAGTTTGAACTTCCACATCAAACCACATTTTCCGGTATACTCAGTGAAAATACACACAATCACCCATCCTAATATCGTGCCAATCGCCCATCATGAATCACTTTCCCGAAGCTTGGGGTCGCGTAAGAGCATCATCGCATTAAATTAGTGATGTCGCTAACGAAGTGCTGAAAGCCTAGGGATGACGTTTACGGACCCTACAACGCCTCATACCTCCAGACAACTGGCCCGAAAACCCACACTCAGTCACCTGCTGTGACTGGTACGTCGGTAGTGGCAGTCAAGTTCAACGGCGGAGTTGCCATTGCTGCCGATAACTTAGGTATAGCTGAGAATCATAATGGAGACTAAAGTCACACTTTCGCTGACGGCCAATCTTTCTTACAGCATCATACGGATCCCTTGCCCGCTTCACCGATGTGAAACGACTTCGCAAGTTCGGCGATTCTGCCATCATTGGATTCAGTGGTGACGTTTCGGATATGCAGTATATTGACCGACTACTGGAGTCCATCGACATCAGAGAGAATTACTCTACCCACGGAAACACGTTGAACGCCAAGAATCTTCATACTTATTTGTCGAAAGTCTTCTACAAGCGCCGTTCTGAGTTCAACCCCCTCTGGAACCACGTCTTGGTGGCCGGGTTCGATGGAGACAAGAAGCCATTCCTCAGCTCAGCGGATCTGCTGGGGACCACCTTCTCGGCTCCGCATCTCGCGACCGGCTTTGGTGCCCATCTTGCCGTCCCGATCCTTCGCCGGCTGTTCCCAGAGGAAAGGCCTATTGAGTCAATCACCAAGGATGAGGCCGTGGCGGCGCTAAGAGAATGTATCAAGGTTCTCTGGTACCGTGATGCGCGGAGTCTGGACAAGTACTCCTTAGCTGTTATTACTGAGGAGGGAGTTGAGATCCAGGAGGACCAGCAAGTTGAAGCCCAGAGCTGGGCATTCGCCGAAACCATCAAGGGATATGGGGCTCAGGTTAACTAGGATATGGCTTTGATTACATGCTTGTGCCACTTGAGTAATAGAACGAATCCAACAAAGTACGTATGGTGAAGTCACTGCGAACGTGTCTTGGTTGTAGGGCGCTATTTATATGAAGATGCACAAGATAGTAGTCCTTATGGTTGGTGGTCGGGATGCCACACTGTTAAAAGGACCCCTGACGGTCCTTGTTACACCCAATGTGCCCCGCGCCACCTGTTCCTTTGATTATTGATTCAGAGCTTAGAAGAGGGCTTGTCGAAGACAATGCGATTCAGGCATGATCCGACACCCTCAAGAGAAACCTCAACCAAATCACCATCCTTGAGCCAGAGCGCCGGCTTTCGACCCATACCAACACCTTGGGGTCTGGAGCAGTTAGCCTTGTGCATGGTAAGTGCGAAATGAGCAAATGAGCGCTAACTTACGTTCCTGTAAAGATTACATCCCCGGGCAACAAGGTGGTACCCTGAGATAAGAACGACACTGTCTTGGCCACATTGAAGATCATATCCTTGGTGGATGATGATTGAACCGTCTGACCATTCAGTTTTGTCGAAATCTGCAAGTTGTTGGGATCACGGATTAGCTTCGAAGATACAATACCTGGTCCAAAGGGCGCCCATCCGTCGAAGCCCTTGCCCAGCCCCCATTGCCCTCCACCATGCTTCAGCTGCCATTCACGATGAGAGACATCGTTTCCAACGGCATAACCCAAAACATAGTCCAGGGCCTGACTCTCGGGCACATTCTTAGCTTCCTTGCCGATAACGACAACCAATTCACACTCATAGTCCAAACCCTCACCCTGTTGGGCCATGCGGGATACTGGGACATCATCTGTAGGCCCCGTAACAGAGGTGACGGGCTTGTAGAAGAGAACTGGAAATTTGGGCAAGGGTAGGTTTGATTCTATGGCGTGTTGTTCATAGTTGAGTCCCAGACAACGCACGGTCCCAATGTCCTTTCTTGCCAACGGCGCCAGGAGCATTTTGATATCAGCAGTTTGGTCTGTGACTTGGTGCTGTCCGAAAATATCGCCCCGGATAACCCGTGCTCTCGTGGCTTGGGCAATGTCGCTCACGCCTGCTGACAATAGGGCGTCTCCATAGTAAGTCTGGCCGTCCTTGGCTAAGAAACGAACCAGACGCTGTGCCATGAGACACAATATCAGTTCTTGAAAGAAGGAGTGGGCCAATGGAAAGGACGTGGACTCACAGAGAAGGTGGCCATATCGATCAAAGGTGCTAATAGTGATGATACCCCGTGTATGTAGTAGTAGTAGGTCAAAGTATATCAAGAGTAAATGAAGTTTAATAGTATGAAAAGCAGCTGGAGTCTAACTATGAGGTGATATAAATCTGTATTTCAAGGCCAAAAGTGGCTTTGGTCTGACGAAGCTCCCACCAGCACTTCTTGTCCCGATAGCTGACTAGTTACTAATGTTAGTACGGGAAGTAGTTAGATAACGAGAGGGGGTTTCTCCAGCTCCTCGGCTCCAGGATTCTCGGCCGGAAGGGGAAAGCAGGTCGGCTACTACGTATGGGGTAAGCGGATCGGCAGCCTCCGGGGAAAAAGCCGAACAAGCTACCAGTAAGCATGCTCTGCATTTCCGAACTTCTGAACTCTTCAGTCTGGTAATGCAGTTATACCACTACTAGCACTCGCATCTCCTCAAGCCTGCAACGACTATATAGACCCAATGGCTCGGCTGTCAGGCCTCCAAAGACAGGTGCTGTCTCTGTATCGGACATGCTTGAGAGAAGCCGGGAAGAAACCCATTGTGAGCAAACACCTCGTCGCGCTGTCAAAGTTTTGTTTCACTGGCTAGCCAGCGAACTTGGGCTGATTTGTTCTGCTAATTCATACCCGGTAACTAGGAGACGAGAGAGAATTTCAGGGCATATGCTAGGTGCGTTCCTTGGGCGAAATTCTCAATCGAAGAAAACTGGTCTCCTGGCATGCTCGCTCTACAGTGCGCTAATCTCGAAACAGGGCCGAATTTCGAAAGAACTCCTCTGTTAGCAAGAAGGATTTCGGTGCGATAGAGTATCTACTACGGAAGGGGCAGAGGCAGCTTGAGATGTACTCATCCCCCGGAATCCGCAATATCCGGTGATTTCAATATCCTGTCCTCGGGGCAGTCCCGGAAATTCAAAGAACAGCCCTCCTCATTTGGATGTAGGTGAACGGCCCAGTAAACGAAATACAGCATGGCTTTTTGCTCCCTATGATGCAACTTTTTTGAGGCTCACTATGTAGGGATGAACTCTTATGTCACGTGATCGCGGAAGATTCGCGCGGGTTCTCGTACATACCGCAAGTCGCTTATCTTATCGGGTCGGTGACGGAAGGCTCCAGATGCATCTGGTGTCATCTCGCTCCATCGCTGTCGCTCCTAGCATCTGCCAGAACACTCGGCTCGCTTCTGTATGACAGAGAACGTTGGATGATGGCGTTTTCTAGAAATCCTTTGGCCAGGAATATAAGGATGGGTTTTAACCAGCCTAACATGTTTATCTGTACTCAGAATCAATCCATTCTCATCACAAGATAAATCAGAGACATTCATATCCTCTTTATCAACGATCCAAAACCGCAGCTATCTCCTTCCGAAATCATTAGCTTTCATCAAACACCCTTGACATTCTCAAATAAATCACAAACAATGGCTTACTTCCCTCGATTTGCCGGTGACTTCGCACCCTTGTTCCAACTTCTGGACGATTATGATGTCCACCGGTCTAGCCGCCCCAAGAACAGGAAGGCCACACCCGTCCGCTCATTCACTCCGAAATTTGATGTCTATGAGGTGAACGATGTATACCACTTGGAAGGCGAACTTCCTGGGGCCGAGCCGAGCAACATTGAAATCGAATTCTCTGATCCACACACCCTGGTCATCAAAGGTCGCGTGGAGAAGAACGAAGTGGCCAACCCCCAGACAGCGGGTCAAACATCGCCGACAAAGTCACACCAACCGACAGTTGAGGATGACGATGAAGACGAAGACAACAAGTCAACTAAGTCCTCGGATAGCCACCCCACGCAGCTGGTCTCACAGAAACAAACCGAGCCAACCTGCAAGTACTGGGTTTCCGAACGCCAGACTGGCGAATTCTACCGCACATTCACCTTCCCGACGAGAGTGCATCAAGATGCAGTCAAGGCCAATCTGACAAATGGAATCTTGTCGCTACAGATTCCAAAGGAGCCTGCCCCTCAGGTCAAGAAGATCCGCCTCGAGTAAAGCGATCGATGAATATCATCTCGGATTTTTCTTAGCATCGGTTTCCACTCTGCGACAATTTTTTCTTCTTGACTTACCTACCATGGCCAAACGATCTTCTGCCAGTTCACGCAATGATATGAATGTTTCTGCACCTGCATTATGATGGGGTTCTGTGGGCCAGGAGTACATTGGAATGATTGTTCAATCTCTGCATGTATTTTACTAAGTCGTCATGCGATGACAAATAATGAATATCTAATTTTCTTACATATGCTCCTCGTAGATTACGAGTATGAACGAAAGGTACCGACTGACAGCATCACCCATGACAGAGAGTTCATAGACATGTCCGATTCATCATGGTCTCTACTTACTGTAGATACTACTACCTAAGTATGTCAGTACGGTCACTAATTGAGTTTGCAAGCGCTACCATCCTAGTTACTAGACACCTCGCACAATAATCCAGCGAAAGCACATCATCCATGCACGAGGCATACATACATATGTACCGGAAGCATATCAGATATCAGATCCATAGGTCAAAAATGGCATACCAGCAAATCCCACGAACTACTAGTCTTTCCGTAACTTTAAATTGTGACTAAGGTTCTCGAGCAATCCCCTCGACAATACACCGTAATCATGCAAAACTGCAGTCACAAAAAAAAGAAAAAAATTATATTACAAGTAATGTGAGATAAAGCCGAAGAAAAGAAGGTTTTAACCCTTGCGTTGAGCGTACTCCCAAGCACATGTGGTTGCTTCAAGTATTTTGCTTCAATATTATGCATGCAAGATGCAAGCTCCCCACCTGTGGATATGGATTGAGAATCATTGCCGACTGTGGGTGGGGGTCTGCGGCTCCACGATTTACACAGTAGTTACTAGTTACTCCATACTAGATAGATAGTTAATTTGGGGGGAAACTTTGTGTGTACGATTAGCTAATATGTACTACACGTAATTAACTAGTTAGCTGCTGGAATACTCGAAACTAAGTTCTCAGATAACTAACTAGTGGGCATGTTTGTTAGTCAAGGTCTGGATACATCTATCAGATGTGTAACATCTTCTTTGGAACTGCTTGCTTACAAGTAAGATAATTACTTACCTACTCCCTGTATGCAGCTTTCGATCGGGTTGGGTTCGACGTCTGCCAGGTGGTCTCTCGGTCGTTTGGGCGTCTGCCGCCTTGGATTGCGCGCTTGATTGTAAGCATGCCCGATCCTTCGGATCAGCCTAGCTAACTGGGTATGAATGCACGGACACCGCCAGATCTTACTTGACTCAGTCCCCATCAATTCGATGATGATGGAGAAGGGGTCTCACCGCTACATCTGGTGTTTCGGACTGTTGGGCTAGATGGCAGCTTATCGCGGCTATGTAATACTACTTGGCGCTGATGAATTGTTCACACGATACAGGAAGCCCGCAAAGCGGGGATAGATTGATGATGAGTATACCTCGCTTTTCTCCTTGTCCACTCCAAGATATGTACAAGCGGAGGGAAGGATCCAATATAGTCAATATATCAAATGTCAAAAAGTAAACACGAACAAAAAAAGAAAAAAAAAAAAGAAAACTCCTAGACTTTCCCGCGCCAGTCGAACTCTGATATAGTACTATATAAATGGAGCACAAACAATCATCCAGGTTACCAAATGGGTATTTGTAAAGCAGTGGAAACGAATGAATCAAAGAACCAAGACCAAGTTAGCGCCGTAGAGGAGATATCCGCCCGTTACACTTCAGAGTGGATATCCCGGCACCGAAGCACAAGACTAATCGAAAAAGAAAGATTTTGGAAGAGAATGGTGGCATATCATGCAGGTGGAAGGATGATGCCAAATAGTGACGCACAAGTGAATGAGAAAGCTGGAAAAAGCCACTGCATCAACGAAAAATAGTTGGTGAAGCGGCCTTGTAAAGATCTGGATGTTTAGCATGCCTCGTCAGCCTCTTCCGCTGACTTTCAATACTTCGGCTCCTAGTTCTTCCTCTGAACTGTCCAGATACCGGTCTCCCTGTATCCAAGCCTTTCGCGCTCTCTGGGACTGGCACGTGAAGTGCATCGATATGTGGCATTGGTAGCCACGCAGTGCTCATCGTGCTGCTGCTACCCTGCACGTCATGCTCCGTCACTGTGGTCATGGGTTGTTTCCAGCTTTTCTCCGATGAAGCTAGGAATGCTCCGACATGCTCCCATTGGGGGTATTGATGAGGTATAGCATCTGCAGAGACAACTGACAGGCCAGGGGAGGTATTATCGAGGCTCCTCAATTGGTGGCAATATTGAGAGTAGGGCATTGTATGCCGATATTCCGGAGGAGTCGCGAATGAACTGCTCCTTAGGCGCGGTTTGGGGGGCATCGGTCGGAGGTCATGACACATAGACCATCTGTGGGACGGCCAGCCATAGCTGTCGACTCTGGGCCTTGCCCATGGACTCTGAAGGCTTGATTGACGGTGTACCGAGGGCTCGTAGCCAAGTTCTGGGCTGTTCCTGGCATCCAAAAGCCCGTGGTCCTTGGAATTACCGTTGAATGTGAATCTGCGGGTCACTCCAGGTTGGTGTGTGGATGTGCGAGAATCAGTCGATCGTCTAGTGGAACGAACGGAGGCTGCGGAGCTGTATCCGCTGTCAACCGTTCCATGAGCATGTTGAAGTTCTCGATGCCCGTGGTCTCGGAAGGAACGTTCAAGTTGGCGGACAAACCATTTCTCTTCATCAGCGACAGAGATACCTTCATCTTCTGTTTCACAACCACGAAGTCTGTACGGTGTTGATGTTGCTGGAGATCTCTCGAAAGAAAATGGACTTGCAGGGTGATCGTCAGGATTTCCCACTTCAGTAGGTGGAATCTGTAACTTTGGAGCACGGGCAGTATCGTTACATGGGACCGGAGCAAAGTCTTGGATGTTTGAGATATCAAAGCTGGTTAGATCAACCTTTTCAAGTGCGCTGTCCCGGACGATCTCAGCTTTCCGGGATTGCTCAATTGCACTCTCAGAGGCATAGTCCTGGATGTTCGATAGATCGAAGCTGGTTAGATCAACTTCATGTCCGCTGTCTTGTACAATCTCAGCATTGTGGGATTGCTCGTCTACAATTTCAGAAGCTAACGGTGGTTTCTGATCCATATGGTATGGTACCTTGTGGGTATTGTGCTGGGGCTGTCCCGGCTTCGTATCATGCGTGTGGATGCTAGTAGGTTCAGGATTCGGGCTGTTGGGACGGTTCAATCGAGTCCTGTCGCTGGGGCATGGAGATGCAGAACCATTTACCACGCGCAACGATCCTAATTTGAGAGCCCCTAAATGAGTATATTCGAACTCATTGGGTGTTGCTGGACGGAACCGGGTAACCGGACTAGGTGATCCAGCAGCATCTTCGTAACCGGATGGTAACGGCCTTGGAAATGCAGATGTTTCGTTCAAATAATTGAGTGACATCGTGGGTTCCTGTACAACTGGTGATGACAATCGTCGGGCTGTATCTCTTGGTGGCCTTCTTGTTGCGATGCCGGGCCGTGTTAGCAGCGATCGTCGACGGATGAGAGAAAATCCTTGGCTGTCGACCCTGAATAGTGTATTGGAAGACGTTGCCTCCTCGATTGTACTATGATGCATAGTACTTTGCGCTCTCTGAGGTGGAGTATGCGCAGAATACGCCCGTCTTGGTCGCGGTGGCCGTGCCATCAATGGTTGTGGTCGACTTGGGAGAGTTGTTGCCTGGAAGCTATTGTGTCTGGAAGAACGGCGAGAGACTTGACCGGCCATAACAGAGTCTGGCATAGGGACGGTAGGAACGGGCGAGTACAGACTGAAATCATCTGGCTCTTTGACCATAGACTGGCATTTTCGGGCCCTGCTGAGAGTGGGCCATGGCTCCCCAGGTCGATAGGAGGCAGATGGAAGAGACTGCGACCTCCTTGTGCATACATCAGGCTCAGGGGCCTTGAGAGAGATGGAAGTTCCGGTCCAAGGGTCTTGCCAAGCAGTACAAGCAGGGCATTCTGTAGGAGAGCTGGTGCCGGAAGTATGACGAGATGTTTGACGAGATGCGCGGAAGCTGTTTGAAGCTAGCGTTGCCCTATTCGGAGGCGGTTTTGACAGCCGATTGGTGCGGCGACGCTTTTCTTTGCTCTGTACTGAAAGGTAGCCTCCCATGGCTTCCTTTCTTGAGTGGAAACCGGAGTGAAGGTTTCAGAAGAACCTGATCCTCTCACCTAAAGGTGCGAGGCCGACATGGGCAGGCCGCAACGTCAGACAATTCAACAAATGGCGTCCAGTGGCTGATAAACAAGTTCACTTCAGGGTTTAATCCGGTAATGCCATAACAGTGGTCAATCCTGCAGAAAAAACTTGGGTACCAACGAGGCTGGAAGCACCAGGCTCCTGCCTATGAGGTAGATAGGCCGAGGGAAGGTTTCAAAAACTTTCGACGATGTCAACCCCGGGTTGAATTGAAAGACTTTAGCAGAACACGCAGAGGAAACAAGAGGAAGATTTTGGACGGGACTGGTTCGAGCTTTCGCCCGAAGCGCTGACTTGCGACGCTCAAGCTGGTAAAGAACCAGAGCGTATTTAGATGATGGGGCAAAAAAGCAAAGACGGCCGACTATATAGGTAGCGAGAGGGAAGCGCTACCCAAAACGAAGAGACAGGACAATGAACTGTTGTAATAAAAAGGAAATACAGCACGGGCGGAATCAGCCACGTCCAACTAGTGGGTTTCCTCCCTCCTGATTTGTTTTATACGGTAGATAGGCAGACAGAATTGAGATGTCAGGAGAAGAGGTACTGAAAGAGTAGTGGTGGAGGGTGGAAGACGACAAAACCAGGAGTGGTGGAGGATGTATTATGCAATAGTAGAACAAAGGAGGTACAAGAAGGGGAAGAAAAAGAATATTATCAGATTACCCCAATCCCTGGTCGGCCAGATAAAGATGGGAACAAAAAGGAATAAAATAATAAAATGATAAGAGAAAAAAAAAATAGAATAAAAGAGACCAAAACCAAATCCAGAATGAAAATCAAAAACACGGGGTTGAATGGGATGAAGCGGATGGAAAAGAAAGATCGATTAAGAATCGTAGCTGGGGTAAGTAAGGGAAATCAGATACATAAGTGGAGTGGAGATGGACTGGGCTGCCATGGTTGAGGATGCACGAAAGACACCAGAGTGACGAATGCGTTTATCCACAGGCAACTGTAGCTCTCACGGACAACGGAATGGGGAACGCGATAATGGATCGGCAGGTTGCAGACGGTCGGAAAAGGGAACCAGCTTCTGACAAGATCATTGTGTAAGAGCGAGAGACCGTGTGTGTGGATGTGGATGTGGATGTAGATGTGGATAAGGGTGTCAGAGTAAATGGAGCTAAGAAGGAGCAAACACACCCGGACATTATTCACCAGCCAGCCAAGGTACCTTCAAAATTTTTTTTACCCTCTTCGACAATAGGAATTGGAGAAGGATGTGGATGGAGCCATGGGAATGGACGGTCAAGTCAGCCTTGGACTGGCGTGGCCATTTCAGAACTCAGACTTTCGGACACAACGCCATCCCTGAAAGCGGACAAGTCAAAGCAAGAATTGCACCGGCGATGCCCGCTAGAAGCACCCAAGAAAAAAAAAAAATAAATTAATAACGATTAAAATAATGACCATACCTAACACTAAAAAAGAAGGCAAAAGAGGGAAACGAATGAGTGCATGAAGAGGGAGGGGTATCGAGGGTATCATTCTATTCCGTAGTAACTAAACTCAGTAATTTTGTTTACTACTGTAGATTGTTAACTCAGTTGTCTACTTTCGTTAAGCTATTGTTCCTTTCCGTACATCTTTTCCTCATGATTATCATTCACGAATTATGATCACACCATGCATCGTCGGATGTTTGTCTGATGTGTCTGCAGTTATCTAGTTAATAATTAGCTATTTAGCAGCTAGTCTAGCTGTTCTACTATCTACTTACTTAGTATCTCATCGCTATCCCTTAGGGGGACTGGCAGAAGCTCTCCCTACCAGTTATGGATTAAACAATTTTTCTTAGTTCGACCCTCATTGGGATCGCATTTGGATCGCCAGGACCATCGTCTGTTTTAGCTCCAGCCGTGGATCCCTCCAGGGGTGGAAAGCTTGATGACGATGGAGCCTTGATTGGTGCTGGGCTGGCCGCAAGCAGAACTTGGCCACTAGTTGTTCCTTCCGGACCTTGGTCAGTGAAAGTAGTCAGGATGTTACGGAGGAGAATGCTGTTCCCGCCTCTCCGAGTTATGGAACCTTGGTTCTTGACCACCACCTCCTCCACCACCTACGGGATAGAAGAAGCTGAAAGAATTGATCGCATCCCGTCTTTGGTTAAAATCTATGTATTCTATTCCGTACGTCCCGATGCTATCCTGGAGTACTCCGTGCTCTCCATTCAATCGCACAAGTAACCTACTCCGGACATGTGTACTTTTTTGACTTTGGACTACTTGAACATTTTACTATACTACTATACTGCTACCATTAGCCACCGCCGCCACTACCACCCATAGTCTCCTATTGAACAACTGGATCGTAAGTTAGTCTGCACGCAGTACTCGGTACTACTGCTGTTGTTAACTGACTAGTAAGTTAATTAACTAGTTAAGTTAGTTGTTCGGCTCTAGTTTAGTCATGCCGGTATTTTAGCGTCGTTTAGATTGTTCTGCCTAGTTTCCACCGCTTCCCCGCCCCGCCCTCCATCTGTCAATCCGTCTTCATTCAGTCTCATGAAGTAGGAGTACGTATACTACAGTAGTAGTAAAGGGAGATGGCTGGGGGAAAGAAGTAAGAGTAGTATCATGATTATGCGGTTCTAGTAGGACCTGTCTGTCAGCATCGACAGCACCGACATCAGCTCCAACCCCCCCGCACTGTCCATCTCCCGGATTGATCTCTCTTCTTTACATTCAATTTTACCCTTTTCATTATCGGTGTATCATTGATGGGTCAAAGATCCAGTGATAGAAACCCCTTCGAGTCAGGTCATCTCCGATTGAGTCCTTCTTGGTTCCATGGTTCCATCTTTTACTGCTTTGGAAACCTTTCCCGTTCCGGCGCTCGGCTCGCTCCCTCCTGGTCGGTTTATCCGAAAGCTCCAGCTAGACACTACTTACTCGTTAGATGTCCCGCCGGCAGCTGCGACGTAAAAAATCAGAAAAGAAAGAAACAGAAGGAAAAAATTACTGCAAGCAACAGGAGAGGGTCTCCAACCCGAGAACGGACTGGTTAGTCAACCCACATCCCTCACGAACTGGATCGCTGTCCTCTGGGGCGTACAGAACCAGTGTTTCTGCAACGCAGACGCTTCTGCAGCGCTTGTCTGTCGGTCAGTGGTCGGATTACACCGCGTCTTTACCAGTCGTATGGCGTCTTCTCTTGCCAGTCGACCGACCTTATCGGGTTTCCCTTTGCTCACTGCCGAGGAATTCAAAACTGCCTGTCACGCCTTTCTAGATCGGATTCACGTGGTGGATGATACCAAGGTGGGATGGTCCTCCATCCGTCTCGATCAGCGGGTAAGTTAGTTGCCTCGCCTCATGTCGTTCGACTTTGTTCCACCCTCCTTCTCTTGTTGCCTGTCGCTTGCGGAAGATTCATTGAAATCTGCGCGACAGGGATTCGAACATTGGTTAGGAAGATGGACCTGAACTATACACTTCAATCCTTTCCCCCCCCCTTTCTTTCTTTTCTTCGCTTTTCTTCACCCCTCCCCCCTACTACACCCCACTCTCAGCTAAATCCATTAGGCAACCGGGCCCATCTTGAGTATTGCAAGGGATATCGGTCATGTGGGTACTCGTGATCGCGACGAGCCCCTCCCGGACCCAGAGATGATCGAAGAACTACAGTGGGAGGCCTCGGAAGAAGATCCCGTCCGTCGAACTGGAACCCTTTCCATTGCTCTCTCTCCATTCTACGAGTATCGTCTAACATCAAGCAGGAAGCTCTCATTCGTGCGCCCGAGACGAGTGTCCGTTTACAGGTAATTTATTATATTCTGCTTTCTCCCACGTACCACGTCCCTGTCTTGTATTTCCAATTACGGCAGGACAACCATCCGGGGCCGCTGGGAATTGACGCGGTCTACCAACACCTGGTACCGGAACAATACAGAAAGGAACTCCAGAGCATTGGCATCATGGGTGGTATTAGTTTTGGCGTATGTGCAAGATCTCGAATCCCTAGCCCAAGCTGGAGCTTATGCTTCGTAGTATCATCCAGACTCCGGAACTCCAGCGTTTTTCGTTCATCCATGCCAAACAACGGATGCGATGAGGCACATTGCAGGACAGCTCTGTCTCACTCCCGAGACTTATCTCATGATTTGGCTCGGGTTGGTGGGTAACCGTCTCGGTCTTCAGCTGCCAAAGGAACTCTTCACAGTCGAAGGCATGAAGACATTCCAAGGCACTGCGTCACACAGTTTAGATTGATCCAGAGTATTTCCTCCCCTCTCAGGTTGGATTCCCCCTGGCCTGGCCAACGTATTCCCGGTACATAAGCGAAGCAATTAATCTTCATCCGATGAAGCTTCCATTGGCACATCACTGTCCTCGTCCATAGGGGCTTCCTCTTCGTCACTCTCCTCCTCACGAGGCCGTTTGACACCTTGGCCTGCTTGAGCTTCTCCATTGACTTCTCCGCTGGGCTTCGACGGCAAAGCCGCCGATCCTGGGGGGCCGCTAAATATCGATTTTTGGAGCTCTGTGGATGCTCCCGTGGTTTGACCGGCAGATGTTGTAGTGGGCACATTATACGTTCCGCGCAGCCGGGCAATGACGTCCGAGGGACCCTTAGCATACACAATTTTCTATATTCCCGAGTCAATGAGCGAGGAACAACCGCACTGCACTATGCAAGAACATACCATTTGTTTGCCGAAAAACTCAAACCCCTGGAGGGCCCGCATAGCCTGTGTGCTAGCCTGGACATCTTTAAAAACAATATGGGCCTGACCGCGCATCTTTTGGGTCTTCATGGCGACAACATCGAGAACGGTGCCGTAGGTTGAAAAAAGCATATAGAGGGATAACCGTAGGTCATGCTTGCGCAGCTTGTCTGGGAGATTGGTACAATACAAACTGCAAAAAGAGATCAGTCAGAATGCCCGCATTAGATTGAGAAAGTAGTATCCAAGACTTACGTTTGGTTAGGCAGTCCGGTGGCTGAAGCGGGTTTACCTTGACCACCACCGCGCGTTGGAATTACTCTGGTTGCCATCACTGCAGAGCGACAGAGAAAACCCGGAGGGAAAATAGAGCAGATTCCCAACAATACCTCGAGCAAAAGACCGAAAAGCACACCCCGTCCAGGGAAGGAAGCCAATGGAAAGTGAAACCCGAAGATAGCACAGCTTGTGATGCGAATGAAGTTGAACCTGGATTGAGCGCGAAAGGTCATGTGACATATTACCTAATCATGGCCCATCCCGCCCGCGTCATCGTTCGGGGCCTGGCTTGGCTGAGGTATACTGCCCACCATTCCCCCTCCCCCTTTCCGGTTGGTAACCATCGTACTTTACCTCAATTCTACTCTCTCGTTCACACGGCAGTAGAGAGCTCCTCCTGTCGTCTACTCGCCATGGCCGCTCCCGAAGCTCATCACCTCTTCCACAACCCAATTGCCGATCATTCTTTCTCTCCGGATAAGGCGACCCTTGCAGTTGCGCGGGAAAGCAATGTGGAGCTTTATCAGAAGTCCGGCAACAAGTTCTCGTTGACCGATGAACTCAAGGGCCATGAGAAGACGGTGACTGGAGTGGATATCGCTCCCAACAGTGGACGTATTGTTACCTGTTCTCAGGGTAAGTTATCCTCATCCCCTTGTCCTGCAATAGTCCCGTCTGAGTGACCACGGGAACAGACCGCAACGCCTACGTCTGGGAACGGACCCCCACGGGTTGGAAGCCAACGCTGGTTCTCCTTCGGATAAACAGGGCTGCTACATTTGTACGGTGGTCACCATCTGAACAGAAGTTCGCTGTTGGATCTGGTGCTCGCGTGATCGCGGTGTGCTATTTTGAAGAGGAGAATGACTGGTGGATCTCGAAGCACTTGAAGAAGCCCATCCGCAGCACTATTACCACCCTTGCTTGGCATCCAAACTCCGTTCTTCTGGCTGCGGGGTCGACTGACTCTCATGCCCGGGTGCTTTCCAGCTTCATCAAGGGTGTCGACACGCGCCCGGAGCCCAGCGCCTGGGGTGAACGGCTCCCTTTTAACACAATTTGTGGTGAATTCCTGAATGACTCGGCTGGTTGGATTCAAGGTGTATCCTTCTCTCCTAGTGGAGATGCACTTGCCTTTACTGGCCATGATAGCAGTGTCACCGTCGTATACCCTAGTGCGCCAGAACAGCCGCCTCGGGCGATGTTGACCATCGCCACTCGTCTTCTGCCTTTCAACAGTCTAATTTGGAACGGCGAGAACGAGATCATCGCCGCAGGCCACGTATGTCACTTAAACATTTAGTTTTAGCAGATGATCCATTAGCAAATGTATCGCTAACAGGCATTAACAGGATTGCGAACCGTACCGCCTTCGCGGTGACGAGAACGGATGGCAACTTGCTGGGACCATTGAAAACAAGGCAGGGCCGGGTGCTGGGAGCGCTCGCGAGGAGTCTGCTCTTAATATGTTCCGCCAAATGGATCTTAAGGGACAAACCCAAGCCGACACCCAACTCAAGACTACGCATCAGAATACTATCAGCACCGTCAGGGTCTACGAGGAGGCCGACGGCGTCGTCCGCAGGTTCAGCAGTAAGATATACTCCCCTGATAAGTTATTCTGTGGTTGCGCTAACATTTTAATAACAGCGAGCGGAGTCGATGGCCGCGTTGTTATCTGGACCATCTAGACAACTATATATTGTGCTAGATGCGCTAGGTTTAGCTCAAGGGTTTCAGCATATTGAATGCAATGGATCCTTTACTGCGTCACAAGAATATGGAGCTTGGAAGATAGCTTCAGGTACATAGATTTTGACCACTCGATGTACACAGCATAAATAACAAGGGCACTTGAAGTGCGTGCTTCGTATTTGATGGCCATTCTTAAAGTAACATTCAACTGCTGATTAGTTAGTTACCCTAGTTATAAGCTGTGGTGACTAATCTGTGACGGCGTAATATGTAGGTATGATCGTCACGTAACTTTACGCAAGGATACGTACATCGTGACCGACTCCGCATCACGGGGTCAAGTCAGGGTTCCCCAGATTCTCGACGTCACGGGTTTACTAAGTCTCTCTTCACTTTTTCCAAGTCTCAACCACGACTCTTTCAGCTGCTGCACCGCAGCAGATACCACCAAAGACGATGAAGAAACACTCAGCGCTATGAAAGCCTTTAGTGTGTTGTTCAATTTCTACTCCTTGATCCTCACATACCTCTCCTTCCTCCTGCCGATTCGCGCATTCGTTCGCCTAGAAACGGACCCCATAACTTCAGGTCAGGATTTACGCCCCATCCCCGAGGAGATCTACAACTCTCTGGATGAGCTAGCGCGTGTGGTCGATGTCGCCTACTGCGTTGGCAGCACTGGGCTTCAGAAGCCGTTTCAGTGCCTGAGCCACTGCAGTGACCTCAAGGGGTTTGAGTTGATAACCGTAGGTTGTTCTGCCGTGAGCAGGAGGCTTTGAATGATTAACCTTTTGCTAGACGTGGAATACTGGGCCGTTTCTTTCGGACTCTTGTGGATACATAGCGGTTTCGCACTCGCCGTCACCTAATCGTATCATCGTTGCGTTCCGTGGCACTTACTCCATTACCAACACGATTGTTGATTTATCTGCCTACCCGCAAGCCTATGTGCCGTACAACACCGGACATAAAGATGGCAAGAATGAATCAAGCTGTTACAACTGCACTGTCCACGCCGGATTCTTCACTTCGTGGCAGAACACTCGCTCGACGATCCTCGACCACGTTGCAGCCGCAAGGGAGCAATACCCCAACTATGAACTGGTTTTAGTTGGCCACTCGCTTGGTGGGGCAGTTGCTGCGCTGGCTGGTATTGAGATGCAGCTGCGAGGCTGGGAACCTACGGTGACGACATTTGGAGAACCAAAGGTCGGAAACAAGGCCTTTGCCGAGTTCCTGGGTAAGATATTCCGGTTGGACGAGGACTCTGCATGGCGGTTTCGCAGGGTCACGCATGTTTATGACCCTGTGCCTCTCCTACCACTGGAAGAATGGGGGTATGCGATGCACGCGGGAGAAATCTTCATCTCCAAGGAAGACCTTCCCCCATCTGTGGATGATGTCCACTTCTGTGAGGGCCCTCACGATGCACGATGCATATCAGGGGAGGGAGGAGAAATGGCTTTGGCGGTCGCTCTTCATGAAACGGCGTCTCTGGCTGCAGATGCGAAGTTGCGGGCTGGCTGGGCTGACGCTGAATCTACTGAGCAGCACGATATGCCAGACGGGCGTATTTCACAAGCACCCTTGCACGTGCAGGAAAGTGCCATGAAACACCGAAGCTTATTTGATCTGCCTAGACGACTTATCCCGTCTAGATACCAGTTGTGGGAGCTCCTGTTCTCCCACCGGGACTACTTTTGGCGGGTTGGGCTCTGCGTTCCTGGTCGTGACCGGGCAGGCAAGGGGTGGTGGACGTCGGATTCGTAGTCCCGATGTTCTTCTTACCTACGAAGAGACGACACAAATCATACATGGCTGTAGGAACAAGTGCACGTATGAGATCTTGGTGGATTCGGTTCATATCCCTAAGTATAAGCGAGTCACGTATGCAGCAATACAGCTAGCTATATTCTATGAAATCATAAACCCCTAAGACCAATTTTCTCGAAGTTCGCACTTGATGGGCTGAGCTGAGCAATATAAGCACAAGCACATGATCCACAACACAAGCAAGGGTCACGAGTAAATCGAACCCGATCTGCAAGCCACCTCCAATCCCCACAGAATAACTTAAAACCAATCTCATCACCGGACAGCGGGGGACACCCCAATGAACTGAAACCGCCGCATACTGAACAACGCTCGATAGATGATTCTGAAACCGCATGACAACTAAATTTCACCCTTCCATTCATGCATGGTATGGCTTCCCTACGTCGAACTTCAGTCATATCTTGCTTACTGCATATGTATGTATGTATGTACTCATATCACATTAGGTCACTCACTAAGTAGCACTTATGATTTGTGATGTCATGCGGGCCCTTTTGATGAATATACGAATGTATTAGTAAAGATATTTGTTTATGTATGCATGTGTGTGTGACCTCAGCTAAGCCTAATACTGGGTTTAAATTCAATATGACACTACTAGTAGTACATGAACTACTCCATCACCCCTGCAGCATTAGAGCGAGATCATACTATAGAATGACTATCGTGATAGTACATACATATCATGAAATATATATTGTGGGCTTGCGGTTGCATCATGGGTATCGGTGCCTTACTTCGTGTCTTTATGGGGTACTTAGTAGTATTAATTAGATGTTGTGTATAATGATGGGATGGTTGAGGAGGAAAGTGGATATTTCTTTATTTTTTAATGTTATTTTCCCTGTGCAACTACTCTGTACGGGATGTAGACGTGTAATGATGTATGGGTCGTACAGAATATATATATATTTTTTTGCATATCATGTGACTTCATTGATGAATATTGAAACTGACACTTTAACCAGGTATACCCACAAGAAGTTCTATACAGGGCTGAGTAAATGGGGGTATGCCTATTTGTGTTCGGTTTAACCATACAGAGAGGCAAGTGTGGGGAGAGATTGGGTGACTACTTGTCCACAGGCCTCGGATGAGTGAACGTAGAGTATTATCCGTTGAATATACTTGGAACATGCTTGTGTTGTGACAAGAATCGAGAAATAGCATTGCTAGGGATATCGATGCGTTTGCTGCTACAAATTCTGGGCGGGACAGGTATGTTGAATGGAAGAAGACAACGGTTTGAAAGAAAATTAGATAGAAACTGGACAAAGAGAAAGATAGCAAAAGACCAGAAAAACAGGGGTAGAAAGAAAACAGCTCAAAGAAAGAGGAAATACAATGAGGCCATCAATCATAACACATACTTCAAGTGTCATCACTTTCCTGGCTCCAAGCTAGGAACAATCACAGGCCCATACTTGACCACAGCGCCAAATGTTCCATCGCCCTGAACCATATAGTCCACCGCAAGGTTCAACTTCCCACTTCCTTGGCCTGGATGACCGTACATCGTGTTGACGACATCCGGGTCATAGGCAACGATAGCAACATAGTTTCGACGACCAATCAGCTTCCGGTGTTCACGAGGCTGTCCGGTAACATCAGACTGGAACAGCTCCAGCATGTCTTCCTTAGTATCGGTAGGCTTCGAGGGAGTCGAGCGCTGACCGTTAGCTGGGACATATAGGGGTTTGTTGCTACCATGGAGAAGCTTGATGACATATGACGGTGGTGGGTTGTTAACCACTGGTGACGAGATAAGTTGATACATGGTCTTATGGTTGGAGGGGAAAGACGGATCATGCACGAGCCCAGCACCGCAGGCGTTGACGGCACCCGAAAGGAAAGTCATGCGGAGCGACTTTTGATGGGCAATGCCCTGGAGGGTGCGAATAAGGTAGGTTCGTTCGAGATCCTATCCATGCGGTTAGTTCTGTGATCGTGATGATGCCCCGATAGTAAATATAGCGTGAGGTTACACGTACCTTGGACTCATGGGTCCACTGATCACGCAACTCATCCAACAGGTCAAGCTCACCGAAAGGGCTGAGGATTCCGCCCATTAGACCGGTTTTGCCCACAGCCCGTTTGACCGAGTCGAACCCTGACCCAACCATGCCCTTGGCTCCGACTACACCGGCCACGGAGCTGGTGACTTTTCCAAGGGCATTATATGCCCCCGTGACTGCCCTCTTCCCCGTAGCAACCGTGTGTGCGATGTGTTCAGCGGTCTCCAGGCGCGGGTAGATGATTGGCACTGAAAGCATCCATAAGCAATGCTGCACAGTTGGAGGTAACATGGCAACTTTGGGAAAGATCCCCTGATACGTGGGACCAGCAACAACCTGGTGAGGATTGCGCTCTGAGCGACAGTCAAGGCCGACGGCAACAACAGCGGGCCCCAGGTATTTGACAAAATGCCAGCCAGTGCCGGTGATGGTGAACAGGTCGACGTCGCTCTGAGAATTACGGAGCAGATCCAGTGTGGTATGGTGCTGGAACAGCAGATACATCTCTATGCCTACTCGCCCAATATTCTTGAACATATTGGAGAACTGCATGTGCTCTGGGTAGGAACCAAATCCGTCGAAGCTAGCTTCATTAGCATCGGCTCCTGTCGTGGGGGCAAGGCACAGACTTACATATCATGATCATCGATCTGACAAACATAAGGGATCTGAGCAAAGGCTTCTCTAAGATAGGGCTGATCAAAATGGCTCGTATAATAGTGAAAGTAAGCATGGGAGACGTCCTCTTCGTGGGCAGTTGTCCATGGCGTCTTCTTCCGGATTTCTTTCCCACTGAGTGCCAGCCATTGTTTGAGACATGGAACCTCCTTCCACATCCGATCGGCGTAGATCTGGCCTCCCAGACACAGCTGGGCATGGAATCCTCCAATCTCATTATGCTTCTGCATGATGTCTTTCCACATGAAGCCTACACCGCCGAGGCGAGATCTCTCGTTGGCATTTACATTCATAGAGAAATCGTTTCCTGAAGTGGTGATAAAGCGCCAACCAGTCTCGTATCGTCCCGCAACTAGAAATTCGTAGCGTGTGCAACCAAGGTGTGAGGTGATAGCGTAAGTCCATTTGGCAGGACCGGCCTCTTCCATACGTAAATCAATTTCGTACCGGTAGAAGGTCCACCGCTGATGAACCGCAATCGGCATGGCTTTGAGCTGACGTGGATTCGGAGACAGATCGACACTCTGGTGAATATGAATGGTGGGAGGCTGTGCGGCATCTGTCACCAAGAGAATGGAGCCTAACCAGATGCCACGCTCTACATCCATGTTGGTGTAGCGGAGATAGGGGCCGAAATAAACCCCATTTGTAGGAGCAACCTTGTACATATCGATCCCACTGATTGGAGGGGGCCCCGTAGTGAACCCTGACACAATTGGAGACTGTAAACTCTCAAATCCTGGAGTCAAGGGAAGACCAGGAGATGCCAAGGGTTTACCGAATGTTGATAAAGCGGGCGATGCCAGAGGATGGCTGCTATATACGCTGCCTACCGGGGATAGCGGGGTTTCGTTGAGATTCAGAGGAGTCGGACCCTTGGGGAACTCCCACTGCGTGGACTGAGTCGGGAGGTGGATATAATAGTATTGACCCGAATTGGGATCGAGATGAGCGATCCAACCTTCTGGTAGCGGTGGAGGTGAGGATGGTGCCACAGATGGCGTTGGTAAATTGCTAACGATGGTCTGCTGCACGATCGCATGATTCCCGTTCTGAACTGGAGTTTGAGCGACGTTCGGAGGAGAGTATCTCGACTCTTGTGGCTGCGGCTGCATCTGTGGTGGGGGTGATTGCTTCTGCTGCGGCTGCGGCTGTGGCTGCTGTTGCTGTTGCTGCCTTGATTCATTTGCAAATGCTGGGTGATCATGGGCTGACACGAACGGACCAGTAGCCATTGCAGCACTGTTTGCATCATTGGCTTCTTTGGTGCCGTTTGCCGGTCCAGAGGTCGCGGGGTGCCCAGTTGACGAGCTGGGCTGACCTGTCGATACTGGAACACGCTGCTTCTCGTTCGGATAGCCCTGCGATACTACGGGTCCTGGGACACTCGAGTAGGCCGGAGGAGGGGAGGAGCTTATGCGCATTCTTTCCAGGTCTTGCTCTAGTGCATTCGGAGGAATCCTGGTGGGTTGGGACGCTGGCTGGGGCTGCACTGACGCCCCTGCAGGCATAGGAGGCGTGGAGCTTGTCGAAGGGCTACCTTCGGAAACGACCTCAGCACCTTGATAGACAGTGGGTGGCCCATGTGGCTGGCTTCCAGGCTGCTCCGTTGGGGTCCATGGCCTTGGGACCGGTGGAGTTGGCTGTTGAATTCTGGGCTGCTGGCCGGCATATTGCTCAGCTCTTCTCTGGGCAGCAGCACTCTGAGACTGAAGTCCTGCTAATGTAGAAGTTCCCGCAATTCCCGAGGCAGCATACCGCGCCTCGATATCAGACGTCGCATGCTGCCCTGGCTCAACCACCGGGGTTTCTGGAGGCGGCGGAGAGCCGCGTTGAGCACGAGTCGTCGAGTTTGACGCCGTTGAGCTTATTCGATTGATGGCATTGTTTGGCGGCTGTAGATTGTGTGCTGCTGCCGGTCTGGTTGAAGCTTGAGGAGGTGGGTAGTACTGCTGGCGGTGGTCTGGGTACCCGGCCGATTGGGACTGAACGTTTGGAGCTGGAGCTGGAGCTGCCAGGCCCGGCATGCGCTGATGAAGTCGCGAAAATAGTCCTTCGCGGTCCGGAGAGTCCCCTGCGGGGGATTCGGGCAAGGGTTTCGGGACATTGCCTCGTCGCTCAGCTAGAGTGGCCTGCTTGGGCTCACGCAGCCGCAGAGAAGCCATATAATCGGAGGTCTGAGATATGCCGGAGCCAGCCGACATATTGCTGGGAACCGTGGGCGAGTCTCCCAGAGCAGCTCCACCGTGCGATACTGGACTGGAGCCACTTGAACCTGAGCCACGGACATGCTGGGGTCTCTGCCTATCGTCGGGATAGGGCAGAGGGGCGCTATGCGCCGACGCGGGGGAAGGGGTTTCTCGCTTGCCAATGCGCAGCGGTTCAATGACGGGCGAATCGGCCTGCGGTTGCCCCGATGCAGTATTCAGGAAGAGCTCCTCCTGGGAGCGAAAGCCCTGACGGCTTGCGCTGGGACGACTCATGCTGTCCTAGGTCTTTGCTGAATAGATTGGAGATCAGTAGAACGGAAGATAGCTAGAGAGAGATGTAAATAAAGGTTAGCTTTCTCGAACGAAGCAAGAGCGCCCATCCAAGAACGAATGAATGCGACCAGACGAAAAGATGAGGGAAAGTAAAAGTAAAAGAAAAGGGAAAAGGGGACAGGAAATAGAGAGGGAAATGCGGGGGAAGGGACAGACGGACTGGTAAGAGAGATAGATGCCGTGTGCCGGGGGGGATGTCAACGACTGTCGCTCATTCTTCGTCGCTCCTGAAGCCACACAAAGGACCAACTTGCAATGCAGAGAGAAAGGAGAGAAAGAGGAACGAGGAAGGCAAGAAAGCAGGAGGCAGCGAGATTCCTCTTGGGCAAAGCTGGTGGCTCGACAGATTAGCCGCCGAGGGGGATGCTGGCGGGCGCATCATTGGCTCAGCGCAAAGGCCCCAACGATGCATGAGGGGCAGCTCTCCGCGAATAATCAGTCGGAAATGGTTGATCTCCTCCTTCACGGTGCTGCAGGTTTGGCCTTCCCTGAACCATGCGATGCTCCGGGGTTGCATGTGGCTGCTACTAGCACCAGGTCTGGCTTTGTGTCGCTTTTCCAACTGCCGGTGGGGACCCTGAGATATACTTAGTAGTCAGTACATAGTAGTATCGAGACGGTTTGTCTCTCCCCGAGCATCGGGATCGGCCCGCGGCGGTACCTTAATAGAAAATTAAGTAACATGATAGTCCGGATGTGGATCAACATGACCAACTATGATAAATAAAGAATGGGTCGCAATCCATCTGGTCATGGTTGGTTTATTATTATTATCATCCTGACTTCGTTCACTTCGTAAGTCCTAAGCAAAAATGCTAAAGAGGCGCTGGCGTATACGGGCCCCCGTCTATTTCCGCAATCCAAACCAACTCAAAAAATATATATATCCCAAGAGAGTGATGCCCAAATCCTACAACTCCTGCTCCAAAGTCCCCTGAAAGAACTCGCAAAACTTATGCCGAAATGAATCAACCGTAGTTGACTAACGGTCGCCCATGCTCGGCCAGCACCTCTGCCCATTCAACCTCCAGCGCATGGCCTCCACGCTGAGAATGCTGGATTTGCCGTTCAAAAAATACCTGCAACATCTGACATGTTATAGCCGAATTATACCCAATTTCGCCCTCCTCTAGGTTGGATAGTAGCTCCAAAGCCATCATTTTCAGCCCGCTTGTTGGGGCCACAGCGCCCGCCAGGAAAATGGGAAAGGTGATAAATCGCCGGTCCCCTTCTCGCCCCTTCTCCACGATCCCCGATACGATCTGTAAGATTCGCATCGCGTGGTGGTGAATCTCTTCGTCTGAGACAGCCCCAGACTCCAACCGCTGTCCTGCCCAGAGACTGGTCGAGGAGAACAGCAGGCTGGTGTGATACAGAATAGCAAGCTAGATGGTACAGCCGTTAACACCACACGCCCGGGTGAAGCAAAGGGGACTGACTAACCGGCTGCAACAGATTCTGCGACTGTTCCGAGAGACTGATTTGATTCTGGTACAAATACCCAACCTCCTGCTGGCCCCATAGCCTTATGAGCACATCACGTACCTCCCTTAGTTCCTGTCGCCGCGAGCCCACATAGTTGTCTAGGTAAGACTCTTTGGCATCCCGCGTCTCCACGGCGAGGAGTCCGATTCGGATGGCTAATGTAAAGGTGTCGTAATATAATCGCATGATCAGAGGTAAGCTGTTATCTGCGTGCGGATATTCCGAGTCATTGGGCCCAACTGCACTACACAGCGACTGCAAGTCTAGTAGCAGCTGGTTGTCGAGAACTGCGCGGACAAACTCCCCTGTGCCTGCACCGCTGAACAGCGCATATAGATCCACGTGGCATACCCACCAAGCGATGCAAGGGAATCGTTCAGCCCCCGGAATTGATTGCCGCAGCAATGCCAAATGAAGCAGCCGAGAGACGTGGTGTGACCAAAGGTTTGAACCACCGGGGTTGGCGGCCACAACCTAGCGAATTCAGCTTTAAACCCACGTGATTGTACGCAACACCTCAGGCGCGTGCATGAGTAGGAAAGGGGTTGACCAAAAAGCTCACCTCATAAACAAGCATCAGAAAATGTGTCAGGTACAGAGCATCGGACAAGAGGTCTTCATTGCAGAGACTACCATGGGAAAGAGCGGCAACCTGGTCGTAGTAATATGAGGCATCGATGTGATGGCCACCCCCGTGGCGAACCAGACTCAGAGCGGATAGAGCCATCATTGTATTGTATAGCTGAGAATTTAAAGATTAGATTCCACACAAGTTCTTCCGACACCCAAAATGGCAAGCATTACGCACCGGAGGGAAGTTCGACGCCTCACGTTCAAACACAGTCGCATCCAGACCATTGATATTGAGAAGGCCAGCGCATGGAAGGAGCTGGAAACATACGAAATGACGAAAATGTTCGAGAAGAGGTATTTGGTAATGATTGGGTTCGGCGCTTTCCTGTATATGCTGTACACTGGTGGCCGGATAGTCTGGGATTAATTCCGAAACCGAAGGTGCAGATAATGAGAAGCTTCCCTGGTCTGATTCAGGTGATTGAGGGGAACTTCTTCTGTCTGGGTATAAGTGTCTTCGTGCAGACCTGAAGCTCTTCAGTACGATGACATTTGCTCCATAGACCCAATTGTCATCTTCGACCAGGGGATTACTGCCACTGGCGCTTTCGAGCAGAGCATCGTTCCCAGAGTCTTGTTCAGAGTCCTCGTCTGCATACTCAGGCAGTCGAGAGAAACTCTCTGGGATGGCTATCACATGGTAAGTTCCAGGTACCGCTGCTTGTGCCTTTCTCTCACGCTCTTCATCTGATGTGAGTGTCGCAAAGGGCGGGAGCAAGTCGCACGTAGCTGGAGGCACGCTTGTTTTCCGCGAAGTGACTGTCGCTGTGACGAAAAACCATGATTTGTTAGAGGCAATCCAAGAATAAATGAGGATTACGGCTGCTCACGGTCCCAAATCACGTTTCCTGCGGTCCTGACATCCGGCATGCGCTCCCTTACGCGACGGGTATCATCTCGGAAGCACAATCGCGGCCGGTAGTCACAGACATGGCCCAGACGAGCACATTGCTGAATCGGGTTAGGTCAGCATGGAACTGAGCAGCGCTCACATCGGATCTGGATGAAGCACATTACACTGAGGGTGAACTTCGTCACACTTGACTGAATCGCGAGTTAGTAAGTACATCGTCGCATTGGAGCAGGCGGAAGAGAAGGCCCTTGCAGAGATGTGACTGTCGAGTACTCACCTTTGCGGCTCTACTTCCAAATAAGGCAAAACAAGTTAGCATCTCGCTGTATGGAACGTCGGATATTGCGGCATTTGCTTCTGACACGGGAGGATGGGCTCACTCTGCACGTCCTAGGAGGGTAAGATGACATTAGAGATACCCACAGAACGGGAAATGAAGGCTTTCTCCGCGCCAACGGACATACCAGCAACCAGTCCGGGAACGGGGTGGGAAGCGCAGTCGGTGCTGGCGGACCGAAACCTTCTTGAGCGTCGGAGGGTCCAAGCCGGCGCTGGGGCTCACCAGACAACTCTTGGGGGCAATGATAGGCAATCTTAGAGGCTGCTTCCTTGAAGACCGACCAGAACGGGTTGTCATCGATATACTGACGGCTGCCATGGAGGAAGTCGCTTTTAGGGCTAACGCTGGGAATGACGCATCAACAAGAGATGTCTGGATGGTGACGGGAGCGTAGGCACCCATACTCTAAAGGCTTCCTTGACTATATAGCGCGTAAAGTCTATTAGAGATGGAGAAAGAAGAAAGAGCAACTGAGTGCATCAAAAGGGAAAACAACTGTATAAGAAAAAGAGGTTGAAAAGAAAGTGAAGTGAGGATGCAGTAGGGTGACTATAGATAAAGAGAAATAACCAAGTTCGGTAAGTTAAGAGGCAAATGGGCTGGGGGCCACGGATGAAGATAAACGAAATCGGAAGTAGTATCGTTTATGCATCCTGAAAAGGGACTATCTATAGGGTGGAGCGAATAATGGAGGCTGAAAAAAAATCAATTGGGGGCAAAAGGGAAAAAATAGTTAAATAAAGTCTAAAAAGGAAGAAGTGAAGGGGGGAAAACGGGAACGGAAGATAGGAGTGGGAATCTGGAGTCTGGAGTCTGGAGTCTGCAGAGCTGTCCAGAAGAGTAGTAGTTCGTGAGGAGGGTGAGAGAAACGGAAAGATAGGATCAGGTACAAGGCGGAGCTGATGCAGAAACGCCATGAAAAAAAAATAATATAATATAAAAAATAAATAAATAAATAAAATAGAACAAAACAGGCGTTCTCAAGATCATCAGCCAGCCCTGTCCACAGTGGCGGTTCCGATGGGATTAGACAGGGTGGAAGGCGAACTGCGAACAGGCGAATGAAGAGGCAGCAGCCCAACTGCCACCTTGACGCGAATGGCGTGTTTGTCTGTGGATGATCCAGGGAGAACTGAGGGAAAAGGGAGAGGGGGAACAACCACCGGGATGGATGTGGTTAGGCCCGTATCTTAGGCGAAGAGACTTGGTACCAATGAAGGCCCTAGGATACAGAGTATACTAATGCTCAACTATCCTAGACCATGGATTGCAGATGCCAACCATGTGGCAGCGAGGGTAAGAAGGAAGAAGATTTGAAATAAAGCCCGCCGGGGCCGAGAGAAGAGGAACAGACCAGTCATGCTAGCCAGAGCAAAGTTGCTACCAAGGATGCTGATGGGACGATGCTTTTCCTTCCTCAACTTTGGGGTCAACATCTCCTCTCTGGCATCCAATTAGGTCCGGGAACCTCTCTCAAGTGGAGTAATACTAACCATGATCTACTTCATGACACACAGGTGTCGCAGCTTGTCTTCTGTTTACGATTGATTGATTGATTGATCGATACGTTCCCTCCGTGAGCACTGGCAGGCTATAGTCGCGACCTGAATATAGACCAGGGCCCACGGTTCAGGCTGGATTTTGGGGGAGGGGAAGGCGTCAGGTGAGTTCGGCCACGCCGATATATACGGGGGGCCGTGAACGAGTCATGATGGTTCTGTCTCATCTGGTCAGGTTTGGGTCGGTATCGGACGACGCATCCACTTTGAGACTCGCGAAGCCACGATGGGTGCAAGCTCCGGAATGGACTTGGAGCATCTAACCCAATCCTTGGTAGGTTCACGTCATATTTTTCGGGGCCGAGCCACGCTGGGTGGCTGCCAGAAGGATGCTAGCCAAACGAATGGATGTATCTACGTAGTATATTCAAATAGTGGCAGTTGAGAAAAGTGGGAGAGCTGAAAGCGCATCCACCCAACCTTACCAACCTTAATGGCGGGGGAATAAGTATAGTTGTTAGTAAGTACTTACTAACTACTTTGTAGATAGTCCCCCTGGCTTGGTCCTGATCCGTCGGATGGATGGATGGACGGCTTTCCATGCCGGCTGGGAAGTTACTAGTAACCTACATTATTACGCGATGAGAAGGCGTACGGGCCACGTAACAACCGGCGTATGTTCGGTTCTACATACAGCAGACATTACCATGAAATACCAAGCTGCGTCTGTATCAATAGCCGGTGCTAACCCAGGTGAGTCTAGTCTTACACTGCTAGACGCGCCTGGGCCAATCTAGATTCCTCGGGCTTGCCCGCAACCACGCTCAGTTGCTGCGAAGTGAAAGCAAACAAGATCCCCCGTCACCGCTTCCTCTCTCTTACTTCCTCTTTCCATCCAGTCCCTCAGATTTGTCCATGGGACGGACATCCCATTCTCCGGTCAGTGGTGGCTTGGATGCAGGATGATTGGTCAGGCGCAGGTCTGCATTACGCTACAGAGGCAAGTTAAGGTTGGGTATCATGCACCTTGGCTATATCTAGATATTTATCTATGTGATTCATTGTAAGTCCTCCGGCGCTTCTGCCCAAACGACATCCTTACAACCACTCCCCGCCCCTTTCCTGTGCACGCCTCCTGATTGGGACGGACACATTCAGGAGTGGCTCGGGTTCCTGACAATACCTAGTAGAGGTACGGACTAAGGTGGATGATACACATACAGTACTAGCAAGTCCCATGATCAATCTTCCGACTCTGAGACATCCTTCCCCCCCGCATGCGTACCCATGTCACAGGAATCAGTGCAGATGGACGAGTGCCCGATCCAAGATCTGTCGCACCGGTCCTGATCTTTCCTCGTCCCGCCAGCTTTTCACCAGTTTTTGGATGGCCTGATCGATCGGGAGTTCCGTCTGCTTACAGAGCTCAAAGTATGCGACAGCCGCTTGGGCGCGTTCAGCTCGAACGGCTTCAACGGAGAGGTCTATCTCATGGGTGAAGATCTCTACTGTTAGCGCCGCCAAGGACTCTTGGGGCCCACGGCGATCGGGTTCGCCACTCCGTTCCGATGCCCACGCCCCGAGTTGGTCAAAGACTGCGCGCAGCTCCCGGTACAACGTAACCTGCACGTTTCTGCCCCCATGGCCCACTAGGATTCTGTGCAACACCGGCCTCGACTGATCCAGATGTCCGTGGAGGGCTTGATTTTCGTTAGCATATCCATGATTGGGTGGGGATGCCAACTGCAGGGAACCCACTCTTTGCTGATGTATGCGATGCAAAACTGAGGCATTGTAAGAGACATACCACACAAGCCGCTAACGTGTCGTCCAGGGTTTGTCTGCAGAGGTAATCAGCAACTGCCGTGTATCCTCGACGAGTCACACGAGAATATCTCTTGGATTCATTTCCGCCAACAGCTTAAGACCAATCAAAAGTAATCCCGAGAACAGAGGGGTGAGTAGAATGAAAACTCGTGGACTGAGAGCATACGAGATACAGACAGGGAACATACTTCGGCTTTTGATCCTTGCCTGAATCCACATCCATTGGATCTCCTTGATCTTCAACATCATCCAGCACGTGGGTGACAATGGCAATAGCGTCTGACATCAGATCCAAGTCTTTGCGTGCTTGAGCCACTCCGCCGAGAGCAGCAAGCGCATGGGGGCGATATGCAGGGTTATTCCGCTTCGCTTCTCTGATAGTGATAGTCTAGAAGGGAACAGTTTAACCGGCAGTCAGAGCGCGGCCCATCGAAGTTTCAAATGTTCCGGAGGAAAAGGCTTACCTTCATTGTTTCTCCAAGCGTTGGCTTCTCTTGCCATAATTTCTTCGCCTGGCCCGAGAACTTCACAAATGCTTCTAACACAACTTCTTTGCCCTCCCACGTTTTCCCGGACACAGCTCTCTCCAGCACAGGCCAAACATACTCGCTTGTCGAGAGATCAAGTTCCGAGTCCAGCGACATGATAGCCTTTGCGAGCCCCAAAGCTGCCGTATGCTTAATGGCCCACCGGGCCGATTCTAAATTGCTGGATACCAGGTCGGTAATTTCCTTGATGTAGAGAGACACCGTGCGGTTGCCTCCGACATTATCCTGCCACGTCTTCTCGAACACCTCTCTGACGTGCTCATCCAAGTCAGATTTGGACACGAATATGAATGGCAGTGCAGCCGTAGCGAAGGCCATAAACCGGTCATTAGACAACTTCGAAGCAGCTTGTAAGATCTCGGCAGAAATGACCCGCTGGTTAGAGTCTTCGGCAGTCAGGTATAGATCTTTGGCATGCTCGATTGTCTTAAGCACTCGATTATCCGAGGCAAGACGCAGGAGATAGCCAATGGATGTACAGTAGGATGCACTGACGGTGTCATTGCGATCCACCACGAATTTGCCGAGGAGCTGTATGAAACGATCTGCATAGGGGCGGAAGAGCATGGATCGCATGCTCAAAAGGACCAAAACCCGGCTACAGCCAACCTTGGATGGAAGCCCAACGGCCGAGCGCAACACGCCTTCAAGCCTCGTGGCAAACTCTTTCATACTCTCTTCATCCAACATGTCTATGAGGTACCTTTCAATCACTTCCATCATGGGAGATGTTCGAATGCTGGATAATCTCATCTTGTCGATATCTTGGCCTGTTAGGCCATATTTATCGGCGTTTAGATGAACGTAGTTGACAGCTTGAGGTTCTAGTGAACTCAAAGAATTCAGAAACTGTTCCATTATGTGGGGTATGAACGGCCGCAATGGTCCGCCTGGGCTTTTTCGGATCATTTGAATCAGGGCTCGGATGGCAAATCCTTGGACCTCCTCAACACCGGATTCCATGCCCTTGTCACTCAATAGGAATGGGATAGCGCTTCGTAGCATGGTTTCGGCTCGCTTGGTATCTGTGTCGCTTGTCTCCAATGTGCGGATAATCGCATTGGTAATCGTCTGGCAAAGCTTCAATGCTGAATTTCGGACGGTCTCTTTAATATCATCTAAAAGCTTGAAGGCCTTGGTAAAGATTTCATCCATGTACTGCGCGTACTTTTCGGGCTGACGACCCTGGATTAAATCGGCGATTGCGGTACAACTTGCCTGCCGAACCCTCCATTCCCGACCTGCCAACAGGCTTTGCAACAGATCATTCATGATCTCATCAAAATGGGTCTCAATAACTTCCATCGGATCCTTGACCAAGGCCTTCCAGATGGTATTCATGGACCGCTGGACATTGGGATTAGGGTCGAACCGGTAGCGAAATAGCTTAGGATAAATTTTAGGGTTCCTCGCCAGGTAACCGTTGACGCTCGAGTCAGAAAAGATACTGCTGATGCCCATTTTGCTGAAGGCTGCACGGCTGGACCAGAGGGCATTATTCGAAGCTAAGGACATGAAGCGATATACGAGGGTTGGGTCACCGGCTTCGGATGCGAGGTTCATGATGTCTTTATAGGTGTTGACCGAGGAACCGCCACCAGTAGGGAGAGCCCCAGGTTCGAACAGCTCTGTATTTTGGCTGACCCTGCCACCCGCGAGGATTGAATTGTTCTCAGTGAAGGAGTTGACCAGGTCACGCACTAAATCGTCTTTCAGGTTTTGGTCGCCCATGCCATAAACGAGGCTTAATCCCTGTGCACCAGTTTCCTGTACCACCTCGTCTCGGTCAACGAGCAAGCTGCCAAATGATCTTTGGCATTGACGCAGGCGATCTTGCATGAGGGATAGATGACCGCAGTTTTTGACCAGACTCAATAACCAAATAGCAGATGCCCTTTTAAGCGACGGTTTCGGTGCGCCACATTTGGCGATGATTGTGTCAGCCACATCCGCAAGCACTTGTTCTGGCACATATGAGTCTGGTGACTCTGAGTCTACATCGAATTCCAGGACCATTGATTTGGAGTCCCAACCAGCCGCAGCATTGCTTAGCGCTTCACCGACAGTGAAATGTATCTCAGGGCTGCGGATTTCATGTAGACCATAAAGGGCTTCCGTTAGGGTACTGAAGTGTGAATCACCAGGGTCCTCCTTTGGAAAGATCAAAGAGAGGAGCCCCAGTGCCAATATGGCCACTTCGCTTTCGGCCTTCGCATCTCGTACGAGAACGTCTCTGATGGCTTTCCATTCCGCATCAGAAAGCATAGAAGGAGACATGATTTTGGAGAGACTGAGTTGTCCAATTGCTAGCTGTGCGGAACGTCGAAGAAGTGAGTCGCGCGCGTTTTCGATCATGTCACGGATCGTATGAACGAAATGATCCACATGGACGTTTGACACCTTGGCTATCATGTTACGGAATGCAAGTCTGCTCAGCATATACGATAGTGCTAATACTGCTCCTCGAACCCTAAGTGCACCCTCGCCGACTGCACTTTTCCATGGCGTTATGCACTCGGAGCACTCCGCAACCAGTGACATGAGGTCATTATCAGGAAGGGCAGGATGAGAGGCTAGGATTCCAATTGCGCGGGCAGCCATGGCCTGGATATCTTGGTCGTTGCTCTTCAATGGGGTTCGCAGCACTAGTGTCTGCGGGACCACCGCCTCCACTATGTCATTCGAGGCCAAAGAGCATATACTGACGAAATGCTTTCCGCATTGCTGCAATCCCTCCCGGCTCTCACGGGTAAGGCCGGCCAAAGCGCTGTTCAAAAAGAGAACAACCCCTTCTTTGTCGATAGCCCGAAGATAATGTTTAAGGGAGGACCTTGCGTGTTCGTCGGATGTAAGCATCACGTCAAGTTTGGTGTCCCAGTCTTGGTCGACCTCTATGGCGGTATTAGAAGCAGAGAGTGACTCCCAGAGCAGTATGTTTCTGATGAACGCTATAATGGAAGCAAACGCGTTCTTATAGCGCCCCGATACAATTTCCGATGCAGAGAAACCTGATACTCCGTTTGAGGCTGCCGACCCAAGTATGAAGCGAGTAAGTTCCGAAAACTTTGGAAAGTCATACCACATAGAATCTTTTCTGGCTATGGCCGAGTGGCTATCATTTGAAGGACTTAAAAGTCGGTGCCAGAATGGATGTAGACCTTTCTTGCCTTCCTCCATAACTTCATGTTTGTTTTCTGACCCGCGCGCGATCGCCATGAGGTCTATCCAGCGGGCGACAACATCGTGGTATGGCAAGAACCTGTTAGCAAAACGTACAGCAGCGTACTGAGGACCGCGAACGATAGCGAACCCGCTAGTTGGATCTTCTCCCCCAGGGTAGTTATCCATCTGCCGAATCAGAAAAGGCCGCAGTTGGTCTTGGAAGTCACTGTCCCAGCTATCTATTGAAGAGTTGAGTATGCTTCCCAAGGCTTGTTCAATGCTCACAAATATCTGGGAGCTGGAATCATCAGAGCTCAAGGAAGCAAACAGCCATTGAATGAGATCAAAGCCAGAGAGACCTTCCTGTCCATTGTACAAGCCAAAATTGGTTTTGGGAACCAAAATACCGATGCTTTCGTACGCAAGACCCCGTAGACTCAGATCTGTACTTGGAAGTCTTTGCCCGCTAGCCGCTGGACTCGGCCATCCTTGAGACTGTATGAAATCTCTCAAGCCTGCTATGAGCTTGGGTGCCACTTCATCCAGGTCAGACGGAGAACCCATTTTTACAACCCACGTAGTGAAGTTGAATATTTGTGTCCTCAACTTCGAGGCCAACAATCCTTGTGATGACCTTGCAGCATCGGATAGAAGGCCTTCTTCAATCACCCGCATAACACTCACTCTATCCTTCGTCGCTCTAATCGATTTCCCTAGAAAAATGAGGATTCTGGTCTGCAAAGCAGGTCGCGCCGGAGGTGCGCCATCAGGCGTTCCGGCTCCGAAATACAAGCCATAGAGTTGTTGCACAACCTCTGCCGCCTCCATGTCCGGAATGAACCTTTTCAGGGTTTCTTCGCCAAGATCGGAGAGACGGGAGTTTGCATCTGCAGACGCTATGAGAGCAGGTAAGAATCGCTCTGTGTCGCTGAAAGCTCCACTAGCCAGAAATCTTAGAGCATTGACTTTGGTTTCTGTCAGGTTCAGACCACCTTCTGCAGAAGGGTTCCATGTTTCTGCTACCGAGGCGTCCTTGTTCAAGAACGCATAATCTGCAGGAGACAACCCGGGACAAGTGGGCGAGCTCTTATCTGCGGGGGCAAGGAGCAGCAATTTCTCAAACCACTTCGATAGAAATTGCGTGTCTTGACCGGACAGACCTAGTCGAGTCTTGAGCTGTATATCGTCATCGCTGCCCTTTGGTGGTAGCTTAAGCAAGGGCAGAAGCCGCAGGACAAGGTTAAATACCACGGCGGCTTGATTGACAGATGTCCCGATCTCAGAACTTCCCTGGAGCAAGGGAAGCAAAATTTCGACTCTTGCATCTGAACCCAGGCGGTCAATACCTTGTTGAAGGTAAATCAAGTCGAAATGCCGGATGAGCTGGGACTTTTGCTCTTTGAACTGCTTCAGCAAAGCCGTGACCGGCAATTTAATAGAGGGGGCTTGGACTCTAGTGTTGACATGCTGGCAAACTGCAATCACTTTATTGCGAACAGCGAGACTTTCAGATCCCAGCTTCAACAAGAGGGGAGGTAGGTATGTATTAAGCAGGGTTTCCAGTTTGGCATCGGTATCCGCCAGCGCAATCCGAAGCTCAACCTTGGATATCAAGCTCAACTCGCGAGCTTCGGAGCTTGCTGGCGTAGTGTCTGTAGCCATAGGAATTGAGGTTATGTCTCAAGACGAGAAAGATTACCACATTGATGTATTTATGGTTCTGCAATAAGTCTATAAAGCTTCCCCAGGAGATGATGGAGGGTAATGAGTAAAAGAGATTCTTGGGTCTGAGCTCAAGGCAGACGATCCAACGTCACCCCCGCCAACCCGAGGCCACGATAACATCCCGATTGGGAAGACAGTATCCACATTAGTCATCATCCGGGGCTCAGGTACCGCGTTGTAACGGGGATGTATGATGGTATTCATGCCTAAGGTGTCTCGGGACATTGCCTAATGTGGAGCGCATCTAACTAAACTATATCGGAGGATGTAATGACAAAGGTAAGCCAAACATTACATTTGATCGTATAGAGGTAGACAATCAGAATTCAAATGACATGAGCCACTCTAAGTGATTCGTGTAATACAGCCGTCATCTTTCGCTGAAGGTCAAGCGTGGGCAGTAGCCGCCCTTCTCTGTTCAGCTGCCTCACCCCTCAAGAACCTTGCAACTTCACCTCCGGCGTTGGCCAGATGGCCATTTGTGGGTTTGTTCTGGCTCGAATTACCGAAAAGACACTGCCATAGATCATCCTTCTTCACCATTTCACCTCCTGATGCCCCGCCGGCCATTAACTTGGACAGTGCTGCATCTTGCATCTCTAAAGAGTTAGCCGAATCAATGGCAGTTTCAGTGAGATTGGGTATAGATGTTCCATTGTCCGAGGTACTAGCGAGCTGTTTTTCCTGCTTTTTCTCCTTCTGCACTATGTGGGCTAGGCGACGCGACACCGAGAGGTCATAGATTGACTGCTCGACAGTGTCGGAAACCAGATACATCCAAACAGTGGTTGGCCGATGTTGGCCAATGCGGTGTACACGAGCGATAGCCTGAAGCTCAATTGCGGTGTTGATCAAAGGCTCACAAAGGAAGACATGGGTGGCATTCACTAAATTGAGACCGGAGGAATGTGCTTTGGCGTGTAAGAGGAAGCATTCGACCTGAGTAACGATGAGAAGTTAGACGCTGATTGCTAAACATGATTGGCAGGATATTACACTTACTGCAGGGTCACTTTTGAAGGTTTGGATGCCATCCTTGGCGTCAACGCTGCTGAAACCAATCTTGAACCGGGAAAGCGCATTGGCGAGGATCTCAAGAAAGTTTTTGTACTGAGAAAAAACAACCGACTTGGCCCCAGGATCATGCTCCCGAAGCCATAAGATATGCCGTGCCAAAGTATCGATCTTTGTGCCATAGGAGCTATCCAGGTCAATGTTTTTGATTTCTTTCAATGTGCTCGAGCTTATATCGGCATATATAGAGTTTTTCGAAGGACGTTCAAACTCTAGTTTAGTTGGCGCTTTCTCCTCCTGCACCACAAATTCTTGTGGCTTATACGTGATCTGGTGGAAGTCGTTTGCTCTCAAGCGTTTTTTGCACGTAGGGCAAGTTCGATGCTGATGCCACCACATTCGCAAGCAGTCCTTGCAATATTTGTGACCGCAAACCGTCAGAACACCTGTATTTGGTTAGCACCGCCGCCACTTGAGGGCAATGACTTTTGTGCTGCTGATACTGACCGACTTCAAACCCAGACTGGCAGATGACACATATCCTTGATGTCTCGTCTGAGCCAGACTCATCTCGCAGATGGATTAGGTACCGACGTTTTGCTCGCAAAGACGAGATTTTCTCGTCAATCTCACTCTCCTTTTTGAGCTTCGAAGTGAAGAGTGTCACATCCAACGGCTTACCAACACTGTTTTCATCATATGGGGCAACAGTGTCAGATATCTGCTGCAATTGGCGATAATATTCAAGCCGATTGTTCATCGTATCTCGAAACATCTCAACCTCCCTCTCCAAGCTGGAAGCAGCCTTGGACTGTTCAGCTGCCAGTTGGCTTGCATGTCTTAGCACAAGACTGACATTCTCGAGCTCTGCACGCGCCCGAGAACTTCCTTCATTCGCTTGCCATTCAAGCGCGGTGGTCAGGCTGCGAAGCTCGCTGATAATGCCTCGAAGGGATCCGAGTTGCGGATCAGGCTTCAGATTACTGCGTAGGTTCATCACTTCCAAGAATAGGGTTGGAGAAGGCCCTTCGCCCTTTTGTGCTTGGATAATTCCTTGCTTAACTTCATGGGCAATGAGAACGTTTTTTTGTCCAGTTAAGCAATCATGACGGTCGGCGAACATTGCGCGCAAGGCTTCCATATAAACGTACATTTCATCCTGGTGCTTAGTGGATTTTTCATACTCGTCACCTTCGAGCTCCGACTCGTCCTCTTGGTCGATGAGTGACTGGGAGAGGAACTTTATCATGGTTTGACGCCAGTTATCGTACTGTGCAGCATGCTGATTCATGGCTTCACAAAAGTCTTCGAATTTCTCGATCACGCGCCGACCTTCTAGCCCTGTGCTATATACCTGAGACTTCATCTTGGGAATGTTCACGAATTCCTTCTTGTGTGACTTTTCCCTTATCAATTTCATGTAATGGCCGACCTTTCGGGATATATCAACCAGCATCTCCTTCCGGATGGCTTTCGCTGTGGTATACGCCTCCTCTTCCTGTTTCTCGAGAAGTTTGAATTGTTCAGAGTCATGTTCAGTGAGCCTCGGATCTGACTTGATCTGGTAATACGCGTTCCCCATGAAGAACACACAGATATGTTGGACCTCGAGAGCTAAGCGCAATCTCTGACGATATGTACCAATGCGGGTGTTCCTTTCTGTTTCTTCCGCCTCGTTATCACTTAATGAGTCTACTGACACAGAATCTTGGTTATCGCCTGCGGATGTGACTCGACTCTTCATACGTTCCGTTTGCAACCGGTCCCGACATTCTTTAACGATTGCACTTGCTCGCTCCAGGCACTCCTTCCAAAGTTGGAGTGCTTCATGCTTGCGCATTGCGTTCTCCAGCAACTGCCCCCGCCGAAGCTGAGACAGGAGCAAAGTGCGCTCTTCTGTATGTATGAGCACGTCATTCTGGTCGATCATGACCTCGAGCACCTCATTCACCGACCGTAAGGGACCGTTGTAGCCAACGCCCAAAGTCCGGCGACCGGTGCCTGCAGGATGAAGGCAGGTTTGACGGAGCCTGACTAGCCAACTTCGCATCTTCTCAACCACTGACGGGTCATTAGGATTCCATTCATCAGTTGTCGGTGCGCCTGACAAATCAAGGCCACAATCTTCACACATCTGCTCGTACAGTTGGCCATAATGTTGCTCTTCCACTGCAGTAAAAGGGATTGTTATAACGACCCTCTTCTGTGGTGGCAAACGAAGCTCATCGCGAACATGATCTTTACTATGACGAAGGGCAATTGTGTGAACTATGTGTGCTAAGATAGATCGGAAAGACACGCATAGCCTGTTCCAGATGAAGCCACAATAGGGTTCGTAATGAAGAAAGAGCAGCAGACCCAGAAGATCCGCAATATCTTTACGAAGAGGCGTTCCAGTTACCGCCCAAGCCAGTTGACGTGGGATCAGACGAGCAACTCTCGCTGCATTGCTGACACCGCTCTCAATCATCTGTGCTTCATCTAGGCAGACCCGCCACCAGGATATCTGAACAAGTGGCGTTCTTCTTGCCTCGAAACGCTTCTCATGGCGCAGATTTCGCTTTGGAGCATCACCGGAATAGTGGACCTCCCGAGCAAGAACGTTGTATGTAGTCAGCACAACATCATGATCCGATATCAGCTCGACCAGTTCATTATCTGCGAGTTTTTGATGACGCTGGATCCCTTCATAGTGATATACACTCAGCCCTGGAGCATGCAATTCAATCTCTTGCCGCCATTGCTCAAGGATCGCCGGGGGCGTTATGATCAATGTCGCTCTTGATGTCTTCAAGCCGTCGACGCGTCCATGCTGGCCTGTATCCTCCGAGAACGTGAAGCGTCGATGGAGGCAAATCAGGGTGATCATTTCGACCGTCTTACCTAATCCCATCTCCTCGGCTAGCACGCCCCCGTTAAGGACATTCTCGGCATCATACCAGCTTGTGATATTGGAAGTAACGACCATAAACAACTGGCTGGCGAAACACTCTTTACCATCCGCATCAGTAAACCTAGTAAAGGACACTGGCAGGTCACTGGTAGACTCCCGCTTTAAAGGAGTAGTTCTCCCGTCTGGTTGAAGTTCCACGCCTTCCCTTTGCAACAACCACCTGACTGCCCTTCTTTGAAAGGGGAAAAGCTGACACTCCAACAAGTCACACTTAATATCTGCCGATGAAGCAGGATTGTCTGGTGGGACATGTACATTGTCATAAAAGTCACGTGGTGACCAACCTGTTGCACCTATATCCCTACGGTGCTTTTGCCGAAGATTTTCGAATACTGTGTCATCATCATCCCGCAAGATGTATCTCGAGAAGACTTTTGCTGGACCAGCCGACATCTTATTGATGTCTGGGATATCAAGGGAGTCTCTCCAGATGATGACCGTCTCCAAGCTGAACGTCTTCCCATCAGACAGACAGTGGAGAGTAGATTGATAACAAGTTGAAGGAACATTCTTTTGAAAGTGGTCGGCGCAAGCAAGGCTTGAGGCGAGAGACAGATGATTACCCAATACAACGAGCTCAGGATCAGAGCTTTCAATAGTGAAAATTGTTTCACGCCCCAAAGCCGACACTAGTGCCAGGCTGAGACAGCTATACAGCCCTTCATTCTGAACAGTAGCAGACTGGGTCGGAGCAACCCTATTTACATCGAGGATGACAGGTACAGTATCCAGCGGCTCGATAGCACCATCCTTGTCATCTCGATCATGAGTTGCAGAATCAAAATTCTATCAAGCATCAGCAAGTTGGTCTAAAGAGACCCGGGAGAGGCCGGCTTCTGTCACACATGGAGGATACATACCAAGCGCAGATTGAAACGCGCCAGTGGTATGTAACCTATTGGTACTCGTGAGTCCGATAAGCCATTGAGCTGTCTAAGAGCCCGAGTTGCCGAAGCCAGCTTGCGACGTTTACTCGGATGCTCATGGGTCACTGGCTGCTCGGGCCTGACGAAGACAGTGGCCAATGATTCCGGGACATTGCCTGAAGCGTAAAGATTAGTAGGGAATATTAGGATATGCCACCTAAAAGGTCGAGGATTTATACCAGGATAAGAAATTTCTGCATTCAGTACAGTCATGCCGCCCCCTCTTGTCTTTGACGCCTCGACTTGCCACCAAATGAATGTTGAGTCGAGTAATACTCTCTCACTGTTGCTCCGATACGGCGATCTGATAAGACGATCTCACGTGCTGATAGGGCTGGGTTATGTTAAGTCCGGAATCCTTCCGTTCTAATGATTTGCTTAGTCAGTCAACCATGACTCGGTCATGGCCGGTTCTGTGCTTCCAACAATAACTACAAATAGATAGATAACCCAGAGGCCATGGAAGCTTGCTCTGCAGTGACGTATAAGTTGGAAGATATAGTTTGAGTCTCATCTACATTTGATCACGTTTGGGTCTCATACATGTTCGCACCATGATCTCGGGCACCGTATGCCTCCTAGCTGTCAGTGTCCGATCTCTGCTCTGGACTCGCCCTGTTGCTGGAATTACAGCGTTTCGCAAGTGAGATGGGTTATCGTTACTCACTTATGATAGGATTCCATGGGCCGTATTTCTGTTTCTGTTGTTCATGTACGAACCATGTAGAGCTGGCGCCTGGCCTTATTCTGCAAGATAATTTTCTCTATTCTATCTAATCACTGCTTTACAGGTTATTCCTTTCGCTTCCAAGGGCCTGCTTACAACATCTATTTCAGGAACCCGGATCTACAACATAAATTCCGCATGCGGCATCATTAGCTGGACTCCGTGTCAGAAATTTTCTCGCGGACCTACACTGTCACTCCCTCATCTTGTGCTTTTGAGCATAGTGGTTTTTCTTTTAGGTACAGCGCCTACTGTTTTCGTGACCAAGTAAGTGCCATGAGATGAATGGACCAGATGACGGGAATTGATCGACCAAGGTAGAGGCACAATAGCAATATGCAGGACGTTTTTTCGCTGTCCTATTCATAGAGAACGCCAAATCCTGTTGGCTAGTAGATGATATTTAGCTGATATGACCGTTCCGGACCCTGAATGCGATTATGGCCCTCGTGTATTCCAAATCATCCCCTAGAGCTGGAAGAGCTCCCTCAACTGTCTCATGGTGTCATCAGGGTCCTCAACGGAGTGACCGATCGTCCTAGGGTCACTGTAGATCTCGTAGTCGTTACCACCAGGGAATGTCTTGTCACCGAAGAAATGGATCGTCTTATAATCGATACCCGTAATATCTTTCTCGGCTTCGACGTGTTGTAGGCAGTAAGTCTTGTCCCAGCCGGTCGGGAAAACGTCAAACGAGATTTCGCCACCAATGGAGTAGCTGTTCAGAACTGTTAATAACTGTAATGGCCATACGCAGTCACTGGAGGCCTGGTGATTATATTACATACCTCAAACCATAGTCAGGGAACTCCTTCTTAAGCGCATCGACAAGATCGCGGCGGATGTTGTGAATCTTGTCATACCTGCTCATCAATTCAGTCAAGTGGTCCTGTATATGTGAGCACCGAGCTACCGCTCATATACATACGCTTCAAACTCCTTCCGTTCCTCGGTGCTAGCATTTCTGCCAATCGGGCTGACGTTGATCATGCCATTGCGGAACTCGACGAAGGTACCGCGCTTCTTAGGGATCTCCAAGTTGGCGATGTACTTGAGCAAGAAGTTGACCAACTTCTGATATTTTTCTTCTCCCAGCCATTGGATGAAGCTGTTGCTGAGAAGAGGCTTGCCCAGGCGGAAAGCGGTCAAACCGTTCTCGGCGAAGCAGAAATCGAATAGGGTTGTGACGTCCGTAGTGTTTCTACCGAGCTGTTCTTGCTGCTTGGGAAGATTCGAGCCACCGACCTGACAATGTGAGACTGCGCGCTGACCCTAAGAGAAATGAAGACAACTAACGAATCCGATCGCGCACTTGTGACGCAGCTGAGAGAGAAGCGTGAGCATCTCCGGGGTGACATTCTATAATCGGTGTAAAAAAGAACAGATTAGTCTTCCAAAATACTAAACGAATAGACAGAGCAATTCCAAGGAGTAATCAGTTCAATCTTGCGAACTTACAGCACGGGCAGGCGTTAACGTCTTGTCGACATCAAAGAGACAGATTGTGCCCTTGAGGGGGCGGTCCTGCAGGGCAGGATAAATGCCGGCTGCTTCAGTGGCCATAATGAATATAGATTTAGAAGAGAGTTGAGGAATAAGGTAAGTGAGAGAGACTCTGAAGCCAAAGGCGCAATTGACTGAGGGGCAATTGGACTATGTATCTTTTCAGGGGCGGACGTTGTGACAGCCGCATGCGGTGAGCTGGAGGGACAAGCGGGGGTTCCAGACAAACATTCTTACAGCTTAACCGTATCGGGCGGCTTCCAGACAGCTAGGCAGTGAGGCACCAAGGCCAGGCCCAAGGCGGTCAATCTCCGATTTCTCCATACGGATGATCCACGTGGGGCTTGCTTCGCTTATCGATAAGTATGATAAGCCATACGGTGGTTACTGAAATATCGCAGTCAAAGGCGTAAATGGTACTCCGTGCATCTAATATTGCCGCTGCCATTGTGCCTGTTCTTCTTCCATCTGTAGTCAATATTAACTATGATACCGAGCGTACAGGTAGTATTTATGGTGTATGCATGTTCCATTAAGACTAGCTACGGGCCAATAAAATTCTTGTATATGAGGCAGACAACAACGCCAGACCGACTCAAAGGACTCCTTTTCATCGCGTGAAACGTCAACGGCCCATGGTCGTCTGAAAGACCTTGGCTGCTAATTCACTCAAAAGCCTTGCTCGATCTGTTTGAGGAAGCTGGAGGAAGACATCGTAAACGCTCTTTCCTTTGGCATCTCGCACTGCACCAAGACGATTGCCAGCGACTGCGCCAGCCAATGCTCCAGGAGCATTAGCTACGATGAAACCGAGAGCACCCCCACTAATTCCACCTACAACGGACCAGAACCGAGACGTCGGGTGTGAACGAGTCTGACCGTCAGCATCTGTGCCTTCGCTAGCAAGGCCCTCTTCACGCAGCATTTCTTCGAACACCGACCCGAATTGCTCATTTGCACGTTGCTCACTATCAGCAGTGCCAGTGCCAAAGCCAAAAGCGGACCAGGGAAATCCTCCTGCACCTCCATGGGGCACTTCCTCCTCTTCCTCCTCGACACCGCCTGCCATCCTCATCGCATCATACTCCCGTCGGCGTGATACATCTGACAATGTGTAATAAGCATCGCTGATCTCCTGAAACTTGCGTGTCCGAGCTGCCCTCTCTGGCGAGTCGACAGGGACTCTGTCTGGATGAGACTTCAGAGATTCCCTACATGGTTCAGAACAGATCATGGTTGCAGCATGATGGGCATCGGCTCACCTTTTGTATGCATTGCGAATCTCTTGTTGTGTCGCTCTGGGAGACACTCCCAGTACCTTGTCTACATTTGGCTTTGATTAGTTCGGACACTTTCCATACAGTATGTAGAAGTTGGCATTTCGTACAATAATCGCGTTGTTCTAATCCACAGTCAGTTCATATGTTAAAGCCATGAAACACGTTTGTGCACGCTTACTAGGCATGTCTAAATATCTCTATGTTAGAAGATGTGCCGTGCTCCAAGCTCAGATGGTGAAGAGCCAGATGAGTGTAGCTTCATTCGTGTCCACCCTTCCTGAGAGGTCATTGACTTGGCGGGGGAAAGATGACGTCGACGAGGCATTCATGCCTCAGGCATCAGGAAGCACGGAACGAAGGTTCGGCCTTTTCCACCAGCGACTCGGTTCTGACTAAACAGCAGAGACGGGAAGCCCCTGAGGGCAGCACCAATCATGGGGATGGCGCCAAAGTTAGGACGCCCGGAACCACTGCCACCAGCCACTCGTAGAGAGCGTTGTACGTACGCTGCAGATGCTAGCCACTGCTAGGAACACACTAAACAGTAGGCACAGTTCAGTGGTTAGTGATGGTTTTCAGCTTTGCCTCCTGCACAGACGGGGGAGTCTCACCTAATCCCCTCCCCCCTTCATTTCATTTAACTTCCCTCACACGGCTTGCCATGCTACTTTAACCCTCTCAATTGCACGCTTTCTAGGAGACTCGAAGTTGTCTCTGATAGATATTATTTGCAGTCACATTCAATTGACAGCAGTGTGAACCACCCCAGCTTGTGACTCGTCCAATATCCGCACCGCAACTTAGCTGTGGAGCTGCCAAAACGCCTGGACCTCAAATTGTGTGCATTTGCAGCACGCTACGACTCCGCAATAGCGCGATTGCTTTTTACAGACTTCACCAGCACACAATACATCTGGAGGGGTCATACTTTCGTGCCTCCAGCCATCTTTATCAAGTAATTCGCTTGGAAAAGTACTGTGTCAGCATTGGTCGAAATTCCAAATTTGAGCCTGCCAATAAGTCGCTCAAGGCATCCATAATCAGGAACACCGATTCAAGATGGGCTGGTTTGATGGAAAATCTTCATCCTCATCTTCCCACCACTCTCATTCCCGCCGCCGTTCTTCCCCCTCACGACGTTCCACTTACTCAACTCATCATCCTCGTCACTCTGCTCCCTCGATATTCAGTCTGAACGGTGGTGGTAGTCGCGTCGGACGCACCAGCCCGTCCGTGCTCTCTTCGTCCTCATCGCGGCGCGCACGTCCCCGAACAGGCTTCGTGCAGAAGGTGGTTCGCGCCATCAAACGCTTGCTCCGTGACATTTACGACTATGCGCGTCAAAACCCAGTGAAGGTTCTCATGCTGGTTGTCATACCGCTCCTCACGAGTGGTGTTCTGCAGAAATTGCTCGCCATGATCGGAATCCGACTGCCAAAGGGGCTTTTTGGCGGGAATTCATCGAAGCCCAGTGGCAACAGCATGTCAGACAACATCAAGGGTCTCATGAACATTGCGAAAATGCTGATGTAACCTACTGAGGCATTGCTTTAACCTCTGTATTCCAGCGCTTCTGCACTTTGATGTATGAATGGGAACATCAGCGAGGATTAGTCAGAAAAGATAGACACGACACGATCATGATATGACAATGACGATACGACGCAAACTTGACTTGATGCTTCTTGGTTGTTACGATGTCCGTTGGCGGTTGCGGGTAACTCCAAAGAGTCATGTTCCCGATATGTTTCTGATATTTATCGTTTACGGTGTTATGCAAATGTTCAAGTATTTAGACACGATTTCAATGAAACGTCCCCACGGCCTTCTGGCCTTCTAAAATATTTTTTGGACACCAAACACTATTTGTACACATGCAATGCCAAGAATTGTTCGTAAGCTCTTTGAGAGGGAAAGCATCGAACCACAGAGAATACCGCATATCAAGTAAGCGGGTTTCGCTATCTATGTCGGATTCTTTACGATCTCTGAGACCGCTTTCCCCGCCTCCTTGCCTTGGAAGGTCTTGCAGAGCTGGCGGTGCCTTCAGTCGAATCCTCCACGACTTCGGAAAGCTCCTCCTCTGACTCAGCACCGCTATCCACGGCATTTGAAGCGAGCAACCTGCCAACCGTCTTAGAGTAAACCCAGCCCGGCAAGCGGAAGACCATCGTGTCACGAATTGTCGGACGCTGAATCTCATCGACGTCGAGCAAGAATTCCTGACGCTCGCCATCTTCTGTTTCCTCCTCCAGGAACACATTTCCAAGAGAGTCGACAATCAGTACCTTCCCATTCTCAGCAATCACCTTCTTCCGCTCCCCGGTGGGCTCCGTCTGAGGCTCGGAAGTGGGCGTGGCCGTTCCCGAGTTCCGGGATGTCGCCCGGCCACCTTTCTTGCCCTCCTTGCGGTTCTCCCTGTCCATCATGCGCTTTTGGCGACGGTTCATAGGCATGGCACTCTGTTCGGGCTCCGGAGCCGGTGCCGGAGTTGGGGCAGGAGCTGAGGCACCATCAAGACCGGGGATACCCCGGACACCAGATTCATCACCCCAGGCAGCTCTCCTCGCTTGACGGATGTAACGATCGACGAACTCCCGCTGGCGCTTCCAGCCCAGCACCAAAGCAGCATAGTGCGCACCACCACCAAAGACCAAGAACAAGCCAATAAGCACGGATCCCAGACCAGGACGGAATCGCGAATAGTAGTAGCCAGTTCCCTTCCACTTGGGGAAACCATTCTTCAGGAAATGGTCGTAGCGCTCGCGACCCGGGCCACGGAGGATATTAGCGACGGTGTTGAGACGAGCGGAGCGCTCATGAGCCTCCTTCACGGCCGCGGCGATTTCGCGCTTCGAAGGACCATTGTTGACATGGACACCGGACTTGGAGGACTTGGAGCGAGACTTGTCCTTGGAGCTGTTGGCGATGAAGGACCGCTTGACTTTATCGGGATGCAGAAGTCGGGACTTCTGACGGTAGGCCTTGCTCAATTCATCTTGGTTGGCGTTGGGTTTGGCGCCGAGGAAATCTGTCCGTTGGGAAGATGGTCAGTGGCGGGGGACTTTGGAGATATGGAAGGGGAATTTGTTTGCTCAGGGGAAACGTACCGTAGAATGTCACATTAGGACCTTCTGCAGCGGCGAGTTCGTCATTGATACGGAAGATTTCATAATCTGGAGAGTCGCAGAGAATTAGTATGTGGGAATAGAGAAGTTTGCGGGATAACAGAAAGGAAAAAAGAGCAGCAACTGACCTTCTTTGGTCCAAGCCGCGGCCAGAACAATCAGGGCTACAAACGCAAACAGACGAAGTGCGATAGACCTCATCGTGGAAGAAGGGAGCGGTCAAGCCGCTGGACCCAAAGCGAAAGAGAAGAGAGCGAATGAAACAGAATGAGCAGTGGAGAATAATTGGTGCGCCAAACAAAAGACTACATGCAACTCATGTTCATGATTCAACAAGTGGTGAAGTACTTTGTAACTTGTTCTTCCTCCGAAAACAAGATAGGTGGAATCCTCAGGCGACGATACCGCCAAAGCAATGATCTGTCATCAGGCAGGAATGGCGTTACGCTTCCGTGACGAGAGAGCTAGGCCTAGAATGGGCAAATCCGGGTTCACCGCCCAGATCGGTATGGAACGCCTGAAACGGAATTACGGTACGGGTCCAGTGGAGTCTGCAGCTGCACGACGTGGTCCAATAAAGGATCCAAGGCCAGGTGAGGAGAAATCGAAAAGAGGAGATAGGTAGATGGAAATGTGATTGATACCTAATGTTTGCAGAAGTGGCTATTCCAACTCACAGGCTGGCTGGCAGTAGAGAGAGGGGGTGGTGGTTGGGACAGCTGGGTTTAAATGCGAGACAAGTCCCCTCTAGCAGTAGTGTAGTGGATAGTGAGTTACTGAGTGCTCTTCTTCCTCGATCACTCTCGTGGAACAGGGTATATCAGGCATGGAATTGGAAAAGCAGTGGAAGATGATTGACGAGAAGTGATTGGGATGGCTTCTCGAGTAGTCAATCCTCAAGAGTGATCGTCTAATCTCTCTTTCTATCGAGATCTCTTCTTCCGCAACCAGCTTCGAAGGGTCTGTCTCTCTACCCTCTCTCTCCACCCATTGCTACCCTGCTTTTCTATTCTTAGCGGGCCTCATCCACCGTGAATCTTGATTGGATTCGAGAGGTCCATGAAACCGAAGCAGTGACTGGAGCAGTGACTCAAGCGTTGGATCCAAACGTGCCTTGTTTATTTGCCTTGCCCGCCATTCCTCCGATACCTTATAAGAAGCACCCGAATCCACTTCGTCTTCACAATTAACCTTCTTTGTTGCTGGGCGGTACTCTCAAGCCTGTTGCAAGGCGGATCGGTACCTGGAGGGTACTTACTTCAGTTACTTTGTCTGTGCTTCCCGCCTGGACCGCCGGGGGGGAACAACCAACGAAAAAAATACCGGGACCAGTACTGGAATACGCCTAGACTAGTTCGGTGCTTCCAGGCTGCCAAAACGCCTCGTTGGTTTTGCTTTCGGGCCAGCTAAGCCGCTTCCAATCTTCCTCGACAAAAACATTCCCCGGTCTCTCTTCTCTCTCGGTCCTTCCCCCTTTTCTTTACTGCTTTTACTACACTTCATCTCCATCATCTTACCGTCTTCAGTCTTCTCATACCTATCACTATTTTCCCGATTTACTTCATCTCATTCAATTATCATTCTCCTACCTTATCATTCAAATTCTCCCCGAATCTCCAAAAATGCCTCTCCAGATCCCCATTGATGCGATTACCTCGCGCTTTGGCGAACGGTTCAACAGTGTTCGCTCTCAATCTCTCGGCACGCGCTTTGCCAACCTGCGTCCCATCTCCGAATTCTTGGACATCAAGCGTGTCTCCAAGCCCGCCCATTTTGGCGAGGTCCAGAGCCGTGTGAACTACAATCTGTCCTACTTCTCCAGCAACTATGCCGCCGTCTTCGTGATGCTCAGCATCTACAGCTTGCTGACCAACCCCCTGTTGCTTTTTGTCATCATTCTGGTTACCGGTGGTCTTTACGGCATCGGAAAGCTCCAGGGTCATGACCTGGAACTGGGCTTCGCCCGGTTCAACACTTCCCAGCTGTACACCGGACTGCTAATTGTCGCGGTGCCTCTGGGATTCTGGGCCTCGCCCATCTCCACTGTGCTCTGGCTGATCGGAGCCACCGGCGTGACTGTCTTCGGCCACGCCGCTTTTATGGATAAACCAATCGAGAATGCTTTTTCCGAGGAGGCGGTCTAGGTGGTCGGCCGCGAACTCCTTACGGTATGCCCCGATGGGGAAGACCACCGGGGGCACGAGTGGGGAGAGAAAACAGACGTGCAGCTCCATGGGTGGACGGTGCGGCACGGGTCGAGGAGATTGACAGCGAGGAGGAGGATGCATACGCTCGATCGGCGTATGCGAGGCAGTCGGCGGGTCGGGACGAGGATGGAGGGTCTAGGTTGCGCAGGCGGAAGATGGATTACGATGATTATGTGGACGAGATGAATTCGATTGATGGGATGGACTATGATCTGCGTGAGGACATGGACAGCACAGTGGCGTATGCGGTTCAGCTAGCCATGAAGGACAAGGAGGAACGGTTGGTGGATCAAGCCTTGGAACGGATTCGACGCGCTCAAAAGCAGGGCCAGAAGAACGTACGACTTTCGGGTCGAGAAATGGAGGCGCTGGAGCGCAAGCGCATGCAGGCAAACCGGACTCCTGATCACGACTACCGGAATACAAGTCCCCAGGTTTCCCCCGGTGGCAGCCGATCCTCGAAGCCGCCGGACAGCCCCAGCAGCAAAAGGGGAGCGCAACGGATGGGGTCCAATGCCTCGACAGCGAACAAGCATGGTGTGCCCTCACCGTTAGCCGAGAACAACGCTGCCTATGCGTTCTGGGCCTGGACCTCGGGGGCCTCTGGCGGGTCCCCAGCTTCTGCACGTTCGCCATCTGCCCGCACGCCTACAAGCCAAGCACCGCCTCGATCCCCGCTCCAGCCAGCTTACGCCTTCGACCGCCTGGCTTCCGTCCCTCAAATTCGCACACCGGTGGGCGTGAAGAGTCCCTCTGTGCGTTCCCTCCCTGACGATCCACAGTGGGCGCCTCCGTACCCTCCGCCGTATACAAGAGAACCGCCGCCGTACCCGACCGATCGTCGACGCCCCGAGCCAACTCCATATATGTCAGGCTACCGCAGTGTCTTTGACGATTCTGCGCGTAGCAACAGGCGAGGTGTGACTGCTATGCCGGGGGCTGCGATGGAGGGGCGTCTCAGTGCAGAGGAAGAAGAGGAGGAAGGAAATAGTTCCGATAACAGCGCCATGGTTGAGCGCCGCGTGGCCGGCAGTACGCCGACACGGGGGCCAATCGGGCGAGGCAGTCGACCCCGGAGCAGTCGATCTTGAACCCCCGAATCGTGCCCTTTCACAACGTTGCTTTCTTTTCTATCATGGGCGGCTCATGTCGCAGCTGATTTAGCCTTGAATGTTTCTTGCGTGGATTCCCATGGTTGATTTTCTTGCGCGTATAAAACGTAATGGAGTTCGTCTAGAGCGGGTACCTGAAATGATACTATTGATAGTGATGATTTGTTCTCCAAATCCCATCTTAGTAAATGTTAGTAATGTAACGTGTGGGGAGGTCCCCAAGTAGTAGATCGTGGTGGCAGTGATGGTATCCCTGCTGACGAGGGAAGCGAGACTAACTCGTGATACAGTTCATGCAAGTCACCGTGGCTGGTGGCGGATCCCGAAACCTAAACGGACTGACTATAAGAATTGTATCGACTGTATAAGACGATCCGAGCAGAATTGTGTCTGCCTAGACTAACTGGGCAAACGATTGGGAGGATGAGCTAAAAGAAGTCGTAAGTAAGTAAGCAAGAGGAGAATGTATCGATTAATTGGGGCCTGAAATGCGAGGAACCGCGGACCGATGACGTCGATGAGGTCATGGGCAAATTGGCTGTGCAAAGAATGCCAATACCCAGCTTCTGCTTTACTTTCACTCAGGATTTACTTTGCAGAGCTTCCGATCCAGCCGGCAGTCCATTGGATAGACTTTGGGATCTACTATGTACTACTAGTAACTCTTCAGCAGTGATGCCACTCTCCTGGCCGGTGGGCCCTCTTCGTCGTCACCATCTGGGCAGCTGCGTGTTAAATTGAAGACGGACTCGGTCTCTCCACCGACCCAGTCTTTTGCTCTTCTTTTCCTTTAGTCACTCTTTTATTACTCTCCTCCTCTCCTCTGCGACCTCCCTCTTCCCCCCCCCCCCTCGCTGCCAATTTCGCCCTCTTGTCGTCGGTCAAGGTGTCACCAACGCAGTCAAACGCCGTCTACCTCCCTCTTCCTGCTGACCCTCGGGATCCATTGATTGACGACAAGCCACTTCCGCCCCTTCCGGCGCCCGCGTTCCACCCGATCGCCCATCGCTACATCTTATACTACCTCGATCAGTCTTCCACGGCAGCTCTTCTTTTTGGCAGCAACGGTTGCTGGAGTGCGCTGACTGTTGCGCTTGCTCGCTGGGATATTTACTACTTCATTGGAAGAGGGGAAGGCAATATATAAGTAATCTAGCGAAAATGTGGATCATATCGTTTTGGATATTTCCGATCATCTCGGCGTGCACATGGATTGGTAGCGTCTCCCCCTTTACAATTGCGAGTCAATCGTTCCGACAGAGACTGACAAGTCCCTTCTAGCCATGTTGATTGCGATGCTGGCCACCTGGGCCAGAGAAGGATCGCCGATATATGCCAGTATGGAGACGGGTCAGACCATTGCGTAGGTGTCACGCGACCTTGGATCTAGTATGCAACTGCAATGCTGATTGTACACCTTTCGTGGATTTCTAGATATATTTCCGATGTTGGAGCACAGGGTCTGAAGCCGCTGTTCATTGCGGGCAGCTGCGTCACTGTCGTTTTCCTTGATCTCTCTTTCCTGTCAGAACGCTGGTTGCGACATGCGGGTCAATTGGTCCCGAACAAGGGCAAGTTCGACAAGGCCTGCGCAATCGCGTCCATTTGCTTCTCGATCGCGGGCGCCTTGGGATTGATCCTCCTTTCGATCTTTGATACTCTTCGTCATCCGAATATGCATGATGGCTTTTTGATCATGTTCTTGTTAGTATTTGATCGCACATTCGAAGAGAGAAACCCTCCGAGGCTGACATATCTGCAGGGTCGGATACTTGATTAGCGCCATTCTCATTTGCTGCGAATACTGGCGTTTGGGAATCTTCTACCGCTCCCAGCACCGAGTGCTCCTGGCCAGTTTCATCATCAAACTCTCATTCGTCATCATTGAAATTGCGCTGGCCATCGCTTTTGGTGTCCTCGGCAACAAGGGCGGTCATTACCGGAACGCAGCGGCAGTTTTGGAATGGGGTGAGTGATCTATAGATGACATCCAGCAATATGGATAGATTGGCTAACTGAGAACAGTTATTGCGCTTATCTTCACCTTCTACGTGCTTTCTTTCGTGATCGACCTGTTGCCCTCGGTGCGCACGCGCAAACATGTGCCGCAGGGCGAGAAGGTGTCCCGAAATGGACAAACGACAGCGGCCTATCCCGATGGCACATACGACTACGAGGAGCCCGTGACGACGGACTCGGCAGGGCCGAATGCGAATTACTACCGGGGACAGCGGATATAATTAGGTGTTCTTTTGAGTAGACTCGGTGTGGGATATGGTTTGACTATTTGGAACGATATTTACGATATATACCCCGTGGATAAGAGTGGTTGTATGATGGAGCTGATTTGTTTGATATATTCAGTTCTTGTTGGTGGTGTTGATGTTGACGTCTCTTCGGACCTCATCTGCGATCCTTTTGCACATATTGATCTATGACGTTGACTGTATAGTACGTGCCTAATATCTGGATAATGTATGATCATTGAGAGTAGTGATACATTCAATCTACTACCAAACTAAATACCAAAGACGCCATGACAACGCAGAAATGATTACATTATATCATCGAGTAAGACATCATCTAGACCTTAAGAAATCAAATCTACCTATACATCCACCCCTTGAAATAAAAATACCAAGAAAACAATGTAAGAAATAAAGAAATAAATAAATAAATCAAGCCAACAACACCTCCCTAATCCTCTCAACCTGCTGCCTCCCCACCCCAACCGTGCCCAAATACCCCTGCACCCCACCATACCTCTCCTCCAAATGCCCCCGCATGGTCTCCACAAAGTGCCGCGGACACTTGGTATAATCCTCCGACAACCCCAACAATCTCACCTCCTTCATGCGCTCCTCCATCTCAATGACCAACTCGCCCTCAGAACGGAGATAATCCTCCCTTATCACCTCCTCCGGCACCACATCCGCCACAAGCAGAAGCAAAAGAATGATGATAAGACCCGTGCGATCTTTGCCTTGCGTGCAGTGAATGAGAACTGGATAGGCACTACTATCCTCAATCTCATCATCGCTGCCATCTGCGGTAGAGGTAGAGGACGTGGATGTACCAGAAGAGAATAAATCAAATAACGTCTTTATCTCCCCATAACTACTATCCAATGTATCAATGCCTAGTCCGACCAGTCCCCGCGGAGACATGACTTGCTGTCCGACTATTTGGACGGCTGCGGGGCGGTAGCCTGATGCTGCTAGGGCTAGGACTTTGCTGTATTTTTTTTTTTCTTAGTTTCGTTTCTTTTGATCTCTAGTGATTTTGGGGAATGATGATTTTTGGGAAGAGAGGGTGAGTGGGGAGGCGTACAAGAAATTCCACCAATCCAACTGCCACAGAAGCGCCCGCTCGAATGCTTTTCCTGTTAAGCTGACGGGGAAGCGAGTGACGGTGGGGAGATCGGGGAGGTGGATGTCTGTTGATGTTGATGTTGCTGATGGTGATGATGATGCTGTTGGTTCTGGTGCTGGTGCTGGTGGTGTTGATGTTTGTCTTTCGGGTGACTCTGTTGATGATGATGACTCTGTTGATGAAGCAGCAGCAGCAGCAGCAGCAGCAGCAGCAGCTAGTTCAGCTAAGCGCTTGTTGGTAGCTATTTGGTGTTCGGTACTGTATTTTCTGTCAATATCAAGGATATTATTAAGAAAGTTCAAGGTAGAATAATACCTCGATCTCAGATCCACGACCGTTGAGATATGGAATTCGTCTACAAGACGGCGTTTGTCGCGCTCAGAGGCATCGTCTAGCTTTATTTAATTGAGGTGATGTTAGTACATGTTTCAACCATTCCAAATGTCATCGATATACAGAATTTGTAAAATGGTAGGTATATATACCCTTGCACTTCGAAAGAGGATACCCTCTTTCAACACCCTATACAAAGCTATTAGTACACAGCATACGATATATTGATAGTATATAAGGATATGCATACCTTTTCCCAATCAACTGGTTAATCGTACGCCCAACATCCCGGAAATTGATAATGTTGTCGAACGGACGACCCGGAGAATCGAGATCAACGCTCGATTGGCGGGGATGCGAAGAAGACATGATTATCTTATCTGTCTTGTTCCTCCAGGATTGAATGTAATAGAGAAGAAAGAAGGAGGGGTTTATATATAGTACAATTGCGGTGTCCGTGATAGTCTTTGTGAAGATTCTACGCAGGCAGAATAAGGCCAGACAAAAAAAGTGGGACAAGAAGTGATGGACTGGGAGGTCCGCTGTAATAAGTGCAGAAAGGAGAAACCCGAAAAGAAAAGAAAAGAAAAGAAAGACAAACAACCGCAAACCGGGCAGTCAATCGACCTAACGAACGGGACTAAGCATGCAGGAATCCAGCAAGATATCTTGACAATATCCGAATGGCCCGGCCAAGGCAGAAAAGGTGGAGGAAACGTGGATGCGCCGATGGGGAGCCGCGCGGCAAATGGCGGTGGAGCTTCAGCCATCAATAACACTACTTAACTACTATCTTTATGGCCCAAACTATTATCTGCTCGCTGCAGTGCCGCCCATCGTCGGGCCAGTCAGCTTCTATTCTCCCTACGATCTACAGATAGTTGATATGTTTCCACCCGCTGTTGCATACTCATCTCCCCGGTTACAAGCATTTGCATTGTCATTCGCACACTAGTTATCAGAATTGAATTTATCCGCGGTTCCATCACTGTCTGCCCAATCCTGGATCCGACTGAACACACAGCAAACAGCAATCGCATCCAACAAACACCCAGCCCTACAGAAGTACACCGCAGTAGCACCGTAACCTCAGTCAGAAGATGACACATTAGTGGTATGTACCCCAACTCCCACCCTCGTAAAAGTACACAGAAACAGACACAAGAGATATCCCTACACAGTAAGATCAAACCAAGCCCCCCATTCAAATACAATAACAGACAATAAAAAACATCAACTCATATCAATCACAACTTCTCCGAAAACCTTGACTCCCGCCCAGCCCCGCTGCTCGCTCGCTTTCCCCGAACTGTTGGGACAGACAGGCCTTGTTCCGCCGCGCTCGCCCGTCGTTCCTCCGTCTCCACCCCCGGAGTGGGGATGGCCTGCGAGCTTCGACGAGCAAGATCATTGCTTCCAATCCCTTCAGTCTTCCCCTCCGACGAGCTCTTGGAAACAATCTTCTTGAACCCACTCACGAGACGACTGCGCCTATCTCCAGCGGATTCCTGACCTGCCTGGCCGACAGCTTCCTTCTCATCTTGGCCTTCGCTGACTGACATCCTTTTACTCATAACACGAAGGTCATTGGCCGTCACCGGATGGGATCGAAGCGCTGCTCCTCGCGAGTCGTCCTCGGCAGCTGCCTGGTCAGATTCTTCAGGGACAACAGGAGCAGCCGGGAGTTCGGGAACTTCGGGTTCCTTCTCTTCTGGATGAGCAATATCCCAAGCTCGCCCGTCTTCGTCTTCAGATTTCTGTACTGGCTCGGCTCTTGAGATCTCTCGAGCTTCCTGTGTTTCTACCCTCTCAGTTGCCTGGGGCTCCGGCAGTTGTTCCGTCTCTTCAACTGCCCGGGTCTCTGGCTGCTGTCCTGTGGCTTCAACTACCTGGGTCTCGGGTTGGTGTTCTGCCGTTTCACTCACTTGAGCCTCTGGCTGTTCTGCAGCTGGCCCTGGTTCCAGTGAAGGGACCACTTCCAGCGTGTCCTTGCCTGGCTTCGTAGCTTCGCCTGCTGCAGGTCCACTCGGGCGACGGCCTAGCCGACCCTTGAACCATGATCTCAGCTTCGACTCGGACTTTGAAATGGCCTCACCAGGAGCAGTCTCCGTGACAGCACCTGCAGTTGTCCCCTGAGCACCCTCCGTGGATGTCTGTTGCGGCGCAGTCTCAGCGCGTGCCTCATCTGCTGCTCCGTCAACAGCCCCAGTTAACGTGTAGGTTTCGTTCTCAGAAGTGCGCTTCGACTTGCGGCTCCACAAACGGGCTTTCTCCTCTTTGTATTTGGAGTCGGTCCTCAAAGAAGCTATTGCGAATGATTAGTCTTTCTCTCCAAAGGGATCAATCAGCAGAACAACTCACCTCTCATGCGTCTCTCCTCTGCCCTTGTGTCGGCATCTCGCTCGCGTTGGATGGCTTCTCGTCTCTGAGCTTCTTCCTCATCAAGGCGCTGCTCTATCTCCCTAGCTCTCTTCGTTTCCGCACGGTCCGTGATTTCATCAAACGTGGGTTGCAACCGGGAACGAGCGAGAGCCTCCACATCTGCCATGTCGACGTATTTCTGGGAGCTGATATTCACGCGGTCGGCGAGCTGGTACTGCGCGTCCGTCTCCTGTCTCTCTCTTGCTCGCAGTAGGGCGGTTTCCTCCAGTTCCTTCTGCATAGCGGCTGGGGCGCGCCCTGTCTCTGCATAAACACGCATCTCCATGTCTTGGATGGTAGCATCGACATTTCTTCTCGCAGCCTCCATCAGAAGCGCGCGGTCCTTTTCTCTGCGCTCATCCACCGCATCGAGCTTTGTTCGCAGACTATACATCTGGCTTCTGATCTCCTTCGACCTTTCTGCGTCAACCGAAGAAGCATCACTGTCGATTGATAGCCTTCGTCTGCGGACTTGTAAGCTGGAGCGCGTTGTCTGGGGCTCGATTCCGTAGTATTCGCGGTAGATGGCCGCCTCATCCTGCATGCTGGCCAACTTCTCCGCCGCCCGCTTCTCTGCGGCATCCTGTAAGCTAAAAGCCTGTTGCAAGATCATCGGCTCTGCTCCCGTCGCTGTCCGCTGGGAGCGCATGCGACTGGGGCTGATGGGGCCCTGCTCCTTGGCCTCGACGACCGCATACATGTCACGTGCCATAGAGACTGCTGCAGCCTGCAGGATGCTCTTCCGTTTGTAATCCTCCAGCTCCGGTGCGACGGGAGGGGTGGCGGTGTAAAGCCGCGCATTGGTGTTGGCAATATGCTGGATCCTACTAGCTTCCATAGCGTTGTCGAGATCTCCAAGGACTTCACCCGCCTCCATTCCCACGTGAGGCGCCTCTGACGGGGCGGAATCAGCTCTCCTTCGGTTAGCATATAAAGCACCCGTTACCGCATAACGCGTCCTATCTCGGCCTGTTGTACCGGAACGTGATTCGACCGTCTGACCAGCTCCGGACGAGTCATACTTGAGGTCTGAAGGCCCAGTGGAAGAGCTGACAATCGACCGACGGTCTCGGAGAACGAAGGCCGCAGCCTTGTAGCCTTCCAGGCTTGGCACATCGGATGCGCGCTTGTCGTCCACATGCTGTGTTGTAGCTGCACCTTTTGTCCCCCATCCTTTGGATTGGGCGTGAGCGAGAGCGGCTACTGCAGATGCATGGCTAAATCCAGGGCGGGAGCCTGTCGCCTTTAAGGCTAGGTAACAGGCGGACAGTCAGTACTTGGGGGGATTGGTCTTATGGCAGAGTGAATACAAATTGGCGAAGTCTGATACTTACTGGCTAGTTCCGTTTCAGCTGTCGAGGGCTCACGAACTGATAATTTCCGTTCTGGATGGGTTACATAGAGAGCGGCTGTTGCAGCTGTGCATGGTGTTGTGTTAGCTGTGGATTCGCGTCTCGGTATACAATGTAGAGTGGGACATTAGGACGCATGAGATCATCGATTATAGCAGCGTGGAGATATGATAAAGTAGGGTAGGGATGTGAAACAGGCTAACAGGGCACAGGGCCGATCAGGAGCCCAGGATGCAAGGACGCAGATCGTAACTCACCTTGATCCGCTAAGCGGGCAGACCGGGAGCGGCCGAGGGTAACGCGTTCGACGGGCGCGGGTTGTTCAAGGGTGGTTGCCATGATAAGATAACGACGATCGTCTACAGGGTAGAAGAAGGCGAGGCATTCCTGACGAAGAGGAGATGGGTGGAGGAGAAGGGAAGGAAAAAAAGAGGAGGAGAAAAGGTAGGGATTGGGAAAGGTTAAAGGGTAGGCAGCAAAAGGGAAGAAACGTTAAAAGGTGGGTGTTGTAAGAAGGGGGAGGGGATAAAGTTAATGACGCCGATGATGCTGTGGGTAGAGTTTCATGAGGTGGTAGTAGTACTGGAGAGTTAAGTATGAGTAAGTAAAAACACAGTACTGTTTAGTTTCGGTTAGTAGGCAGAAAAAGGGAAGGAACGACTGGACACGCTGATTGGGGAAGGAACAGAGCAAGAGCTAGAGAGGAAGAGAAGGAAGGAAGCTGAGAAGGGAAGGTGCGAGTGACATCAGTGCCGGGAGCTGATGTCATGATGAACTGAACAGACCCGAAAATGGTTGCATTTCTTGCTTCTTCCGGGGGTGCCTGGCAGCTCTTGTCATCGACTTTTGACTCTTCTGCAGTTCCTTCATTCAGCCTTATTCCATGGTTCCAGTTCTTCACTAGTGGGATGGTGAACTTTAAATATCTACATCTACTACCAATAGCACAAAACAAGTCTGACGAACATTATTCCCACGGTGGATGATCAGGCACTCATACACTCATGCACACTGCCTGGTAACGACAACCATCATGCATCCCATCCACTAGCTAGTCTAGACTTGCACACGCAAGCACCAAGTCTGGGTCTGTGTAACAACTAGACTAAGTAGACCCGGAGCCTTCAGATCCAGTCCCGCCTAATCACTTTTAGTGTTGAAACTAAATGCCATAGCCATTGTTATAACTGGTGGTCCGGATGAATTGCGCGCGGACCCGGGGTCATGTCATCATGGCAGTGCCTGCCTTGCTCGTGCTATTCGCTATACCCCAGGGTTGATAATATCGCAGGGCTCTTAAAGATGCACGTTCCCCCCCGCAGCCCAAGGGATTAAGTATTGTTGAAGTTATCTATCTAAACTAGTCTCAGTCATTCGTTTACGAACCCCTCTTTCTCACCCTCTTCCCCCTCTTCCTCTTTCACCTTCGCATCTCGTATTCCTCATCCTCCTAATTCCTGTTTCCCAATAAATATAGCTAGTAGCCTACCAGGCTCCAGTTATATACTTACATCCTACTACACCTCCGCCACGCCATAAACAAACAAACAGAAACCCACCCACACCACCACCACCACCACCATGTTCTGGTTCTCTTCCCACCAACAACAACAGCAACAGCAACAACCTCCTCTCCTCCCAACCCTTCCCACCTCGAAATCCAAAATCCGTAGAACCCTCAAAGCCCCCGGCCGCCCCATCGCCATTCGCAAAGACCACATTACCGACACCAAGACCCTCCTCATTGTGCGTCCCCAAGGCGATGCCCAATCCGCTGTGGCATACAAAATCCAAGATGCCGACGGCATGACGCTCTACACCGCTACGGGGCGCAAGTTCAGCAACCGACCATGTCGCGAGTTCCGCGATGCGTCGGGCCTCCCACTCTTCGAACTACACCGCAAGACTTCTTTCAAGAACAACTGGTCCGTCACCTTACCCGGCAGTAACCCAACCAGCCCGATAGCCAAAGGTGCTGTCCAGCGCTCATCCTTCAGTGCCGCCGGCTGGGGGAACTGCAACTTCACCATCACGTTCGACAATGTAGCTGCGGCCGATGGGAAGCAGCCTGAGGAGCGTACCCTGACATTGGAGGTGCAACGGCATGGGAATGTGCTGGCGCTGTTTGATATCGTGGATGGGGATCGCAAGATTGCCGAGGTGAAGGAGAGTATTCGCCATAATGAGAAATTGGCGCTTATGCCTGCATCTCGCCTTGGGTATCGCCCTGTACTGGATGTGATTGTTACTCCCGGCGTGGATATGGCTTTGGTGAGTTTCCATCTTTCTGTTTTCCATAGAGTATATATACTGCATAATACTACATACAGTATCCATACGAGTCTACAGAATCATGTTCTAACTAACCGGGGATTTTCTAGATTGCAACAATTGCAGTCATTGCATCGGACACAGTGTTTGCGTCGAACTATTAATTGCGCGCAATTTTTTTTTGGGACTTTGGATATGTCGGAACGCCATTATGGTTACCATGAGATTATGAAACTGATGACTCTCTTTCTGTCTATTCTTCTTTTCTCTCCATTCGATTTATTTTTTTTTTCTTTTCCATCGCTCTTATTTTTCCTCATTCTATTGTGGTCTTTTTCATCGGTTGTGGGTACTTTTAGGTGGCTCGCTGGGCTGCGTTGAACCGCGGTTGACGGATTCCAGGCGTTTGGATGGCTTCCGGAGCTTCCCCAATGCTACCTTACTCTACCACTTCGTCAGTGGATCCATCCATGGGTTTATTGTGGTTCTACTTGCTTGGCTAATTCAATCCTGTCCGGAGAGGTCACGCGGGACGAGTCCTTCCAGCCTCGGGAGTCTTCGGGTATTGTTTTGTTTACTTCTGTCTTCTTTTTCTTTTCTAAACTTGGAGTCGAGCTAAAATGTATATAGTTGCGATCGCTGAAAGTTATTGTCAAATCTAGTGAGGGGTATTCTTAACAAGGGAGAAAGAAAAAAGCAAATGATCAAAGATCATCACCCGTAGATCGTGTACCTTCACCGCAAGTGCAGCATCTTCAGAATATCATGGCGGCTGAAGAATGAGCGATTCCATTTACCGAAAATATCTAGAAAACACGTCAGTCCCTCCCCGGGCGAGTAGGAGTAACAGCAAGAAACACCTACACATCGGAATGCTCAAAGCACAGACTCCCATCTGAATGCTAGAGATGGCCAGGAAAGCCGGCCTGATGCCATTCAGCAGCAGCCAGTCATAGGCATAGAACGTCAACACAAAGCTGAACATGTTCTTGAACACCAGCATGCATGTAAAAGACTCGATGGCAATCTCGCCTGTTGGAAGCGTCAGCTTTGAACCGTAATAGATCCAACATCTCGCAGCTCTACTTACGATGTGCATCGACAATGTACAGCGCACTCGCGACAGCGCCCATCACCATGCCTATAATAACCAGAGCGAAGAACACATCTGCCACCAGCCATCCGTAACGAGCGACATCCTCGGCGATGATACCAAACCCATACAGCCCAGCGCCGCAGAAGATCAATTGAAAGATCACGAGGAGGATGCGGAACTCCGGCTCGTACTTCCCTCGGTTGAGTTTAATCATGATGCGGTTCATCGAATCGGAGAGAAGTCCCGATAGGATCAGACCTAGTATGGAACCGATGAAGGCCCCCGTGTACAGGTACCCGGTTTGCACCTCGTTGAACCATAGGGGAGGCCCGAGGAAGATGGCGGCTAGGACGACACCGATGAATACGGTCCATCCGATGATAACGCCTTGGATCAAGCATGCCTAGTAGATGGTCAGAGCGTGGGGCTTGTGGCTTGATGAGGCTTTTTGCGGCATGGCTTACCCAAAGGATTGCGGGGTGGAAGAATAAGGGAAAGGGGCGTAAAAGGAGCTTGAAGAAGCTCTCGTCGGTTTTGCGTCCATTGAATGGTTTGAGAGTTTGGAGGTAGGACACCTTGGCTGGTGTTTCTGACTCTCTCTTTCGGAGTAGCTCTTGCGAGGACGTAGGTTGGTGATGCTCGACTGCGGATGAGGTCTGCTTTTGATTGTCGGGCCCTGGAGTAGCCTCCGATGTTGTGATATCATTGAGCTGGACTTCCGAGGTGGAGCGATCGTTGGCATATTCGAAGTCAGCGTTCAAGTAGTCCGGTCGCCTGAAAGCTGTCTCGGGGACAAAGAAGAATGTGAGAGGTAGTGCTGCCGCCGCGAAAATGGCTACCAGGTAGAAAGTCCAGTCCCATCCAAGGGTATGTGTGATCTTGCCCGCCAGTACTGGCGTAAGAAAGGCCGCACCAAAGAGAGCAACGTTGGACAGTGCCATCCTTTTGCCTCGTTCCTGTTTGCTTGATAAGCATGTGCTTGTGAGGTCCGTGAGATGCTGTTTATACTCACGTGCACGTAGAACAAGTCACCGACACATGCATTGACCAGAGCTTCGAATGGAGCAAGAGCAATTCCTTGGAAGATACGAGCCCATAACAGACTCTGGTAGTTGTGCTTACTGCCCCCAGCCCAGGCACAGCTCACCACCATCAAGGCATTTCCAAGCAGGAAAAGGTGACGCTTTCCCCAAACTCGTGCTGTAGGTACAATCAAGATCCCAGCCACTCCAACACCACAGAGATGGTAGCCAGTGAGAAGCGCGACTGAGGTGAAGCTCTTGCCATAGTAAAGAGCAATTGTTACGGTGTTGGCAGCCATCAGCGAGCTTGTCGTTGCGCAAAGCACCGCAACAGAAGACAGAACCAGAAGTGTGACATCGCGCTTCCAGAGTGGCCAGTTCTTGTTTCGAGATCGTCAGCTATTGCCCATAAAACTCGTAGCTCCTCAAGAGTGACTTCAACACACCAATGGATCGTTGGGATCATCGCTTGGTTGAGGGACAAGTAGGATGGGTACAGAGCCCGACCGATCGTATTTTAGATTCGAGTCGATGACCGGCTCATTGTTGGAGTGCTCTCGCTCGAGTATGTCCGTGGTGCCTATATTCAGAAGCAGTGTTCAGTGTATTTTGCAGAGACAGGCATGGTTGTGCATGATATGGCTCCTACCTGGTACATGAGGGCGCTTGGTATCCAACACGCCAAGCCCCATGTTTTTATTCTGCGTGGCCAGGTAGATACAATAAGAAACTAGTGCCAAAAAGTCACCGGCTAGGGTGGAATGAACGGATAGATAGTACAAGGAGGCCAATTGTTGATGGTCGGACGCCTAGACCCCTCCGGCTGGGAACTCTGGAAGGCGAAATCAAGGTCCCACGAGGATCACGCGGGGAAGTCGTCATGCAAAATGTTCACAATTGAAGTATTCCTAGACGAGGGAATACAATTTGCGGGGAATTTCTGCCTTCCAGAAATTCGTAAATGATGGGTGTCCCGAGCGGACATTCTCGTTCTGCAAGGGCGGTGGTAGTAATGAATGATTCCAGCCCTAGTTCGTGTATATCATCAGAAACCAAATTGGTGGGCGCGGATCAGGATGCCGCTGGTGAATTTACTACTGGCTATGAAAGAACGAACTAGTACTCTTTTTCTTAACGGCGGCGGCCAGGCCCAAAATTGGATCGTGGACCCCAGCCTTCTGACCATCTTTCTGAAAGTATCTACTTGTCTGGAGGATGTCGATCGGATGAGGTAGTGTAACTCAAAAGGGATAACTCATTTATCAGACACGGCAAGTCTACCATACCTGATAACTCATACCAATCATGAGTAATTTTGTCTTATTGGACATCAGGGTGATACACAAAGAGACACTAGCACATCTTGCAAGTTCTTGGAGGTCGAATCAAGTCTACACCTTACAAAGTGTACGCTGAGAGAAACTTTATATTGGCTAATAAGCGCCACACAATTCTTCCGCAGTGATCAGCCATGTTCACATTGAAGCCCTCCTCGGCTGCTCATGCATGCATGCAGGCATGCATATTTCGAGGCTGCAAGCAAATGGAGAGACATTCATTTCAAGGCAGAAACATGGCCCCGATGCTCACCCGGTTTGAAATGCAAGGGATACCGATCAGGGCCAGAAGACCACCTGAAAGAAACACTGCGTATTGGGGCCTCGAAAGTTTGATGAGTCCAGCTGAACTCTCCACCTTACACAGTAACCCTGGCTGAAGATCGACAACGGGCTCTGGGGACCTTCATATATAATTGGGCCATCCCATTAGACTACCTTTCTAGTGGCGGGCAAAGTGGACTCCTCCCCTCCTGGAGGTGGCTCGTACTATAGACACACGAGTAGACAGATATCTTAATTTCTGTCCAACTTCAGTAGGAACTTCGTTGCACTGGCATGCATAACTACATTCCTCCGGGATTCCGATGATGGTCTCATGAACCATTGTTTTCCTTACCCAATTGGTCACCTCCCTTAATCTCTGCTGCCAGTCAATGGCATGGGCAGCAACCTAGCAGTGAGTACTAAGTACGTAGTACAATGTCCAGTGTTGTCATTATGTATAACAAGCGGATTGGCCATCCGCCATCGGAACAAAACCCACCAGGGATAAGTACTTTCTGGGGCCCGCTTAGGTACAACCTAAAATTGTAGGGGATTGCAGATAGCCCTTAGGGATTCGTTCCCCAATCTCCTATTTATTATCTCCTCCTCACATGAGTACTATGACAATGGACATCCTCTCTTTCTGATGAAATGGGAGCTCTTCCCTTGGACAGGTTTCCATCGATACAGATAGTGTAGCAGTAATTGGTAATGGTTCTAGCTAGAGTCTCCAGAGGCAAGGAGCTTCAGATACACAACAAACTCATACTAAGACAGACCTCTTGGCCATGGATCACTTCTGGAGTGCCTTCCAAGCCAGGAAGTGAGGTGAATACTGTTGGCTCGACCCCAATTGTTCCTTCCTTCTTCACTTGATTAATGTGTCACATTCCCTCCACTTCCACCACTTTGTCTACTTCTTGCTTCTTCTCCCCTTCTCCCACTTTACTCTCCCCTCGCCATCTTTCGAAACCCCAATCGTCTTTTCCATCAACCAACAGCTCTCTATCCCATTTCATACCCCGCTATTCAAAATCGAAATGATGAAGCTCTACCACGTTAGCCTGGTCCTTTTCGCTGGCCTAGGCTTCGTTGCTGGCCAGGGGATGGACAGCCTTCCACCCTGCGCGGTAAGTCCCAGTTACAGCAACTTGTCTGCCTGAGTATTGCTGGTTCTATGTAACTGACCCGATCATAGAGGGACTGCGCCACCGGTTCTATCCCCAAAACCTGCAAGGCTATTGATGTGAACTGCATCTGCTCCGACACGTCCTTCATCACTGGTATTTCATGCTGCGTTGCTTCTACGTGCTCGGCGGAGGATCAGACCTGTATGTCCAATCTTCCTTTCCCAATACCCTCACCCCTTATTTGGCCGCGTGGTACATGGCGTCGGCTCAGCTTTAATGACGGCTTCTAATGGGTTAAATTGTGTTCCAGCTGCTCTCAATTTCGCACAGCAGATCTGCGGTGGCGCCGGCGTAACTGATCTCCCAAAAAGCGCTAGTTGCACAAATGGAAACACCGCGAGTGCTACTTTGCAGACCACGGGCACAACGACTGGTGCTTCTGCGACTACTACCTCGACTGGTGCAGCTAACGGAACCCGCCTCGACTCATCCAGCTCTGCCAGTGCGGCGAATGCTACCAAAACGGGAAGCAACACTCAGTCTGTGAAAACGCAGGGCGCTACTGCAACTGATAAGAATGCCGCAAGTAATGCGACTGCTAGCAGTGCGGCTGGTATGATCTTGGGAGATAGCAGTGCTGGCCTTGCAGCAATCCTCGGGGCAGCATTTTATGCATTGCTTCTCTAGAGGGCACCGGATAACGGGACACCTGATGGTGCTACGAGTGATGATCATTGAGAGCAAAAGTGGTTCTGTCCTATCTTCAGGGCGGCAGAATAGTGTCCTACAAATAATCGCCTTTCACGAAGGCTGGCTAAATTGAACTGGACCGGTGCAGTTAACTGTAATATGCTTATTAGTTTGTATGATAGGATCGGAATCAAGGTCACAGTGTCTTTTGCCGCAGTGGTTGCTGTATTGCCTACAAATAGAGATGTATACTCAGTAGTGCGAGGGTCATGCCGACTGCATGAGTTCGCCTACCGGTCCTGTTCCACGAACCGGTTAGCTGCTTCCTGTCGCTCTTCCCTGAGGGTGATGAAGATCTATCAATTGTCAGCAAATCATGACACTGGCATACCCGCCAAAGCTTTCTCTGGGGAGCAATCGTGGGGGCGGGAGGAAAAGCTTACCCATAACCAAAACATCATTTCCATAAAGCCATATGTGAATACCACCCTGTTTTTCAGCTGATCCAGACCTGATGTAGCAGCACCGGCAGTGCCGTAGTTCCCCATTCCGGTAGCGGCATCCATTCCCCACGCCGATGGTTGACTCTGGTATATGAAAAAGGAAACTGCAAAGAAGATACAGAAACGAGCGGCGGAAAGGAGGGTCCAGATCTCCGAGTAAAGCGAGGTCAAGCGTGCCATGAAGGGGTTCGTGCGTACAGCCCCTGCCACTGGTATAGGGGATTGCACTCTGGCGGCTTGGGCCATGGCCAGGATCTCGTTAATTTGCGGGACCTTGGTCACAAGAATGAGGTCGACCAGGGCATCGACGACGAGGAGGACACCACATAGGGCGAAAGGGGATTGAGGTCGGGAAATACTAGGGGTCGCCTCCTGAATCGATTGAATGAGATCTTTAGTAAACCGACGGGAGGTATCAAGGGAGCCGAGTGAAGATATAAACATGAACATACCAGATTCAAGAACTCTCCGAGCATGAAGACGAGGTCAGACTCGGTCACGACCTCTGGCGACCTGGTCAGGTACACGGCCAGCACAAACAGGAACAAGGCATGTGCCTGGATCAAGGTCTTGGAGGAAAGGAGAGCCATGCTGGATTGATGGAATGGCTGTAACGGGCAGCCAGCTAGTATTTTCTGGTGTAACACATGCGTTAATGTATCACGGGCGGGTTGCAGAGAGTATCTGGGAAGGTTGAGCTCTGCAGCTGTCTCAATGGTGAACAACAAAAAACATTGTTTCGACCGATGGAATTCGGATTGGGGAACGAGAATTGGATTTCCCCGGCGGCCGAGTGGGGCTGGACTTTTGGCAGCCTCCGATCGAGATGGAGAAAGCAGGCCGGGAATGCGCAAGACCAACAGTTAGCGACTGCCCGCCCCCTCTCAAAGAAAAGCAATTTGTCGGCTTACTCGGAGGAGACTACTGTCCCCCTTTCTCCCGGTGCACACTCTCTACTATACCTCTATACTAACCCAAAACATATGGCCAGAGCTCCGCACGGGAGAAGCTGATATTATTATCGCGGGCACTGACATCATGACCGACGTCCCAGTCACCTTTACCAAAGAACGACACATCAAGTATTTCCTACGATGTCTCAAAACCTTCCTTCCCAGCCTATACACCTCCAATGACTCCAATCGCATGCTTCTCGCCTTCTTCACGGTCGCCGGCTTAGACCTCCTCGGCGTCTTGCAGAGCAAAACCACCCCCGAAGAGCGACAAGGCTACATCGACTGGATCTACCACTGCCAGGTTCCCACGGGCGGATTTCGAGCCTTCACCGGAACGGATTTTGGCGCGGAGAATCGGACATCGGAGAATGAAGCTTGGGATCCGGCAAATGTACCCTCTACCTTTTTTGCGCTGGAGCTCCTTATCATCCTGGGCGATGATTTATCGCGAGTGAAGCGGAGGGAGTGTTTACAATGGCTGCCGCGCATGCAGCGTGATAATGGAAGCTTTGGAGAGGTGCTGGGTCCCGGAGGGAAAATTGAAGGTGGTGGTGATCTACGCTTTTGCTGCTTTGCAGCAGGCACGCGCTATATTCTGCGGGGGAATGGCGGGGTAGATGTGGACGGAATCAAGGACATTGATGTGGACAAGCTGGCCGCGTTTGTTCAGGCATGTCAAGTAAGTGACCTGCGCTCTTTTACTCCGTATCATCTGATACGTGACATTTGCTGAGATGCATTTTTCCAGGCATATGATGGCGGTATGGGTGAAGCACCTTTTTGTGAAGCGCATTGTACGTTCCTACCAAATGTCTCACTCTGCTTAGAATTGGGACCCCCTTTATTGTTACAGAATGGCAGCTTACTCGTATACCCCCGCAGCCGGTCATACGTATTGCGCAATGGGCGCCTTGACCTTTTTAAGTCGTATGGCAAAGGATCAGGAGCCGCCGCCTGTCCTTTCGCCAGGCGCGAACGAATTTGAGTCCTTGGTTCGTTGGCTCGTTGCTAGACAAACGACTGAGCTCGGCGACATAGAGGAGGACTCGGACGATGATAACAGCCCTGAGGTGAATGAGGTTCCGAAACCGGTACCGGAGGCTGTTGAAGAAGTAAGCTTAAATGAGAGCCTCGATAAGCTCCCCGTTATACCGCCACCAACGGAACAGGATCTACGATGTGCAGGCTTCAATGGGCGATGTAATAAGTATGCTGATACATGTTACTCATTCTGGAACCTGGCAACATTAGATGTAAGCAATCACAGTTTGTGTGAAAGAGTGGCATTGCTGATCCGATCGTTGGTGGACAGATGATGAATAGGTTAGACCTCGTGGACGCAAGTCGGAATCGGCAATATCTTCTCGGAAAAACGCAGCATATCATCGGCGGATTTGGAAAGGGTGTGGGCGAGCCACCAGGTTGGTACCCTTGGGGTGGTTATTTAATGCCTGGTAATTTCCTCGCTGACTGACAATTGCAGATCTCCTTCACTCCTACTTTGGGATGGTCGCCCTCGCGTTCCAGGGAGAGGAAGGGCTAGATGGGGTTGATCCAGCGCTGTGTATGAGCCATCGGGCCGTGGGGCAACTACAGTCTCTCCCTTGGTGGAAAGAAGGGGTTTGAAGTGATGGGTTAATTGAATAGAGTCGGAAGCTTTGGGTCTCGGGTCTCGGTGAGATGGAACTTGTCAGTCATATACCCCAACCATGCTAAATGAATTGATTGTTTATATACACAGTAATGAGCCAAGTTGAGGTTACTGTACTTGTGTGTATCTTCTAGCCTTTGCTATGTAGATAAGGTGACCCCCCTTCCCCATATCGGGTTATTTTGACCTATGGAAGTAGTAGTAGCAGTATGTCACAGATGTGATGCAGTCATCGTATGATGTGATAGTAACTGATTTCCAGCACGTACTTTTTATGGCAACTTATTCAATCTCTGGAGTGACAGGCCCGTGAAACAAGATGGACAATCCATACCAGATACGTGTGGTAGGGGCGTTTACTAAAAGAAACTAGGGAGGCATGTCATAAGCGAAGACCCTATCAGAGCTTTAAGTGTCGATTTATTCTTTCCCTGTCAAAGTAATCAGGGGGTCGGATTTGCCGGGAGTTAATTAGGGACCGCTAAGCAAGGTTGACTAAAAGCGATGACGATGTTGATTGAAAACGGCTGTTAGAGAATTTCAGGGGCTGCTGGCTGACTAGAACTACAGTAAGTACGTACGTAGTAAGTTTATGAATGATGCTAGCTAGTCTACTACTAGTAGTTATGATGTTATGATCCACATACGCCCCCAATTACTGCTTCTTTTCCTTCCTGTAACAGGAAGCAAGGCCGGGATCGATGACATCGGCCTTTCGGAGCGGCGGACAGGAACAGTACAGAGTATTTTGCATAGTTATGCTAGTTTCAAAGTACTATTTTGACTATTGAGGAAAGAAGAAATCTCGAAGGATCAGGAGTAATCTTAAATTCTCCTGGGCTGTAAGTTTATTTTATTACTCCGTAGTAAAACTTCCATAAGATAATTTGGTAAGAACAAATAGTAATGAGAAATGAGATAGTAAAGAAGTAGAGAAGAATATTTCAAGCCAGTCCCAAAGGTGCCTGAACGCAATGACAGAAACGGCCCACGTTCCCACCGGCTAAAATGTGGCCGGGCGGCTAAGAGTAATTAATTAACAGTGAATAAAATACTAGTATGGATGCGAAGATGGAAGGGGGGAAAATAGAAATAGAAATAGAAATCGTGGGTTTGACATTTCATAACAATAATAAAATCACTATTATTGTTGGAAATGGGTTTCGGGGGTTTTTTATGGGGAAAGGAGGAAGGGGAAAGAAAAGAAACAAACAATAATAATCATTCCAGTGGACGGTAGAATAGTTCCTGTTAGTTAGTAACTATCCTTCTTACGCTCCTTTCAGCATCATTGTCACATTCTATACTTTTGTTCAATCACACTCATTTTAATTAGCCAGTATATTGTTTGAGGACCACAATTTTATCTGCTCATCATCATCACTGACCACTCCACTCCACCCACCCACACAGACAGACATAGTGAGTCTCTCTCTCTCTCTCCCCTGGGCTCATGCACGCCCCTGCCGGCTGTCGTCAGTTCCCCCCCCAACTCCGTCCTTGCCAGGCTCTCCTAACCCAGTCCTTTTACTACTTTTACTACCAAGACTACTATTATTATCATCGTTCCTTTCCTTTCCTTTCCCCCACCTCCATCACCCTCAACTTCCTGCTCGCTTGCTGGTCGGCTGGCTAGAGAATTTGAGGCGTGCTTTTTTAGTACTTTGCTTGCTTGCTTGCTTGTCTGCTGGCTAGCTGGCTGGCTTGGCTGCTGCTTTATTGAAATTGCCCAGCACCTGTCTTCATCTAATCCCGGATTTATTGTTTCCATTCCATCGCTGTACAGATTGCCCCTCAAGCTTCGGGCCCTGCCTTACTACTAACTAATCATCATCAACCTTACTGAGTTTGTCTGGCTGGTATGTGTTTGCCTTCTTTTCCAGAACATCCCCCTCCCCACTCTCTCTTTCGCTTCCTCTTCTCTCGCCTTCATCCACTCTCGCACTTTTGTTTGCAGCTTGTCGCTATAGAACCACATACCTTCCTGAAACAACACTAACGTTCGCTGGATCTGTTACTATCTAGCTTAGTATATCATCCCTTATCGGCCTCCCCTACTCTGCCCGTTCCTTCTCCGAATTATTGCGGTTCCGAGCTTTCCACACTCCTGCCGACTACTAGCTACTAGATAGCTACTACCACCGACTCGCGCGCCCGTCCTACGTTCCCTCGTGCCTCAAATTTCATTCGAGCTATCCGCCCCTCATTCCTTTTGTCACAGATTAGACGGTCATCATATACTCTTGTATTTCGTCGGCTGTTCCGAACAATCGCCTCCTTGATACCTTCCACTCCTTCCCACCCACGTCGGCGTCGATTTGCGATCTCCTGGACCCCACCCCTTACAACCGGAGCGACACCTGCGGCCTTCAGTTCACTCTACATATATTCCTCCCTACGTTGGATGGCCACCCTTGACAACTTGATACTACTCCAATCCCGCTCAGAACCGTCTCAGACACGCATACTCCATCTCCGCGGACTTCCCCCAGGCAGGCGGAGATAATCTTAACACATGCCACCTCCGAGGACGAGAGCGGAGGTCCAGGCCCAGAAACAAAAAGAGAAGGTGCGTTTTGGCTTTTCTCAATTTTAAAGTTTAGAGGTCAAAGATCCTCTGCAATGCGCATGTCCTCTTCTCCGCCATCCCTCTGTTGTTATCATCAGGGCACATGCAGCATGCTCTATCGACCCCGTCCCCGTTCCAGAATTGAATCCCTTCGGCTCTTGTCCTGGTAGAGACTTAACTGACTGGGATCTCGCGCTATGAACAGCTTGCCCAATCATACAATGCACTGCTGGAGTAAGCAAAACCCCCCAATCTCGCCTTCGTTTTCAGCTTGGATGCTAACAATAATCGTCTTTATAGGGAATTCTCCTCGAAGGACCTTCGCACTGTAGGAAACTACACGCTTGGGAGACTGATTGGGAAGGGTTCCTTTGGCAAAGTATATCTTGCCTCACATAAGCTTACCAATGGCTCCAAGGTACGTCTCTGAAAAAGCCCACTAATCATGTGTCAGATAAACCTGACAAGATTGCGCGCAGGTGGTGCTCAAGTCTTCGAGTAAGGAAGACCGAAATCTGGCCCGCGAGATCCATCATCACCGCCAATTCCTCCATCCCCACATTGCCCGCCTCTACGAAGTCATTGTGACGGAAAAGCTGGTCTGGCTTGTTCTCGAGTACTGCCCGGGTAAGTGGCGAGATGCTGCTATAGATGTAGTAGGATACTGCTAACACACTCGAGCAGGTGATGAGCTGTACAACTATCTCCTCCGGCATGGTCCGTTACCGGTAGACAAAGTCAAGCGAATCTTCACACAACTAGTGGGAGCCGTTGCTTATGTCCATAGCAAATCTTGCGTTCACCGTGATCTGAAACTAGAGAACATCTTACTCGACAAGCATGAGAACGTGAAGCTATGTGATTTTGGGTTCACTCGCGAATATGAAGGCAAGGCGAGTTACTTACAGACGTTCTGTGGAACAGTATGCTATAGCGCTCCTGAAATGCTCAAGGGCGAGAAGTATGCTGGTGAGAAGGTGGACGTCTGGAGCTTGGGTATCATTCTTTACGCCCTGCTTGCTGGGGAGTTACCGTTCGATGATGACGACGACCAAGTAACAAAGGCTCGGATTCTTGGCGAAGAAGCAGTTTTCAACGATAAATTCCCCGATGATGCCAAAGCCCTCATCAATCTACTCCTTTCGAAGCGACCCCTTATCCGACCCAGTCTGGACGAGATCCTTGCCCATCCGTTTCTTGCAGAGCATGCTCCCGAACAGTTGGCGATACTGAAGATTCCGCGCCCAGCCGCCTTCTCGACTCCTCTGGAGAGGACCACACTGCAGCGCATGAAGAGTGCGGGCGTCAACATCGATGAGGTTGTCGAGAGCGTTCTCTCTCAACGCTGTGACCCCCTCGCTGGCTGGTGGGCATTGTTGATCGAAAAGGAACAGCGAAAGGAGCAGAAGAGGGAGCGTAAACGACGCGAGCGAGAAGCGGAAGCTAAGAATATTCGTCGCTTGAGTGCAGCAAGCAGTCGGCTGGAAAAGATCTCGGCCGCCCTTGTGGAAGTTGACGAAGAGGGCCACGCCGCAGACACTCATCTCCGTGAGCGAGGACGGCGAGACAGACGGAGTCTCCCTTCTCAGCTTGCTGTCCCAGAGCTGCCAATGCTCCCCGAGCCGGCGCCCCTGCAGTCACCGGATTCTAGCACACCTCCGCCCCCTATTGACAAGGATTCTATTCGTTCTGCTAGTTCGACCCGGCAGCGTCCCCCACCACCACCGAAGGATCAAGCACGACGGCCGAGCACGTTGCATGTGAGCGCATCGCAGCCGGAATTGGCCCAGCACAATAATGGAATCTTTAGACGCCGCACCGGTCGCCGCCAGTACCCGATAATAAGCCAGTTGGCCTCGTTGAAGCACTGGTTTGTCGAGTCTGCAAAGAGAGCCAAGTCTCCTCACGCCAAGGCGGCTGGGGGTCAAGGAAGCCATCGCAAGTTTCTCTCCGAGAAATTGAGCCCAGCCAAGGGCCAGGATACTGGAAAGAAGCCCACTTCGGCATCTGGGGCCACCGCGCACTCTGGTGACTTGCTGACGCCAACACAGATCAAGCGCTCATCGAATGCCAGCAGCTTAGCCCCGAGCAGTGCTTCCTATCCGAACAACCGCCATTCCTACCCTCGCCACAATCGTCCCTTGAGCACTAGCCAGAGGAACTCTCTCTCGCCATCTCCGATCACCCCAAGAGGTTCATACCGGCGGTCCTCCGCAGGTCTACGTGGTCGCAAGTCCACTTCATCTTCCGTGTCCTCCATCCGCAGCATCCATCATGCCCATAGCCACTCTAAAGCATCGTCCGTTTCTTCAAATAGTATTGGTTCAACGTCGACCCCAACGGCTCGAATTTCGAAATCGCCTCACACATCAGTCAAAGTCCTCCCCACGACGCCAAGTGCTTCTGCCCGATTTCCCAGTAATATCCGTCTGGTACGAGGCACGCAGAACGGATTCCGTGACATTGATGACCCTAACGGGAGGATCAATAACATGTTCAATGAGGCAGCCCCAGCGCCACTGCTCTACTCCCCTTCGTCAAGCCTCGTCTTTGCACGCCGAAAACGATCCGCTTTCAAGGGGCCTATGGTCCACACAGCCAATCTGATGGTATCCGGTGGCATGGCAAGCACAGAGTATCCAAATGGCGACATCGGGATTGGAGGCCCTGCGGTCGCAGCTGCACCTCGATCTGGGGCACGAAAAAGCCAAATAATAGAAGAGGAAGAGGACATGGAGGAAGATATCGAAGAAGTCGATACATTCGATGGCCTGGATGAAGGGCCAGGCTCACCAGTCGACTCCACGGCCTCGGAAGACCACACAGGCGCTGGACATCTGGCGGGGTCGTCCTTCGGGCGAATTGGCAAACCGACTCTAGCCCCTGCTGCAGAACTCGAGTCGACTCCACGCCCAACCCCTACATCTTAATGGAGTGACACCCGATTCAAATGCGGTGCCCCTTGAGTTTCAGTGTCACCGTATCCTAGGAGTCATGAATCCAGGAAAGGGAGAGCCCAGAATACAAAAGCGACAGCGATCATAGAGTATAGGCTCGCTAGGTACATTGTTGGCTTGTTTGATTTATTGTTTTCTCATACACATTTATACCCCTTTTTCTTTGCGTCTATAAGGAGCTAAAATTTCTTGGACATTGATTTCTCTTCTGTTCTTCTAGCCTTTTCTTCATGATGCGGCGTGCAAAATAATGATTGGATGACGAGTTGGGAGGCGTTTGTATACCATTCCATCCCTCTTGTTCTCCTTATTTTTACCCCCTCCCCTTCCCCTTCTACCCTTCCTTCATCCTCTCTACTTCAAAGAACTTGATTGGAACTTATCTTCTCTGACCAGGACATCGGATCATGCACACATTTGCATTCCCTTTCTGTGTACCCTATTATGCGTTTATCGTCCACCCCTTCCCTACTGTCTCCATACATTTCCTGCTTGTACTTGTTCGTTTCTAGAGATATCCCTTACATACGGCTGCCCATTGAGATACTCATATTCTGGATCTTAGTTGGACGAGGTGTCGCGCAAGGCCGGTTCCTAGATGCAGACACGAGGAATACTTCCCGGTGACCAACGCAATTTAGATTTTTACACCGTCCATTGCGTGCGCTCCCGGCCTTTTGATTCTGGGTTGTGTATATGCCCGTTTCTGTTTCCGATAGAATAGACTTCACTTTTAATGCCCACATTCGCATCAAGGGTATATGAATTTATATCGTAAGCAGAATAGTAAATCATTTATGAGCTCGTAAACAGCATGAGACGTCATGACGAATATGACCCTATGCAGCGCCGAGCGACTGCAGTTATACTGAAAGCCCCCTACCTACTAGTAGTAGTATATTCCTCCCTCGCTGTTTCCTCTCCCCTCTCCTTCTCCATATCCGCCAACCCATCCCCACCACCACCACCTTCAACATCCTTCGGACTGACACTAGTAGCTTCATCTCTCAACCCAATCTCACTCTCTCCGACCTTATCAACCGTATCTCGATACGCCGGCACAAAGTTCACCGCGAGGGCATACGTCCACGCCACAACCATGAACATCGTCGGAACGATCATCGCAAACCCCGTACTATTGCGCATATCGGCTACATGGCCCAGGATTGGAGGCACGACGGCACCACCGGATACGCCGCCGACAATGAAGCCTGAGCCGCGCTTGTAGTGTCGGCCGAGGCCGCGGATACCTAGTGCTACGATGGTGGGGAAGCAGACGGATTCGAAGAAGAGGGTGCAGAAGAGCATTGCTAGAATTAGGTTTTAAGTGTCAGTGGAGTTTTGGTTTGCTTTTCTTTTTTTTGGTGTTTGTCTGTTTGGACTGGGGTGGGATTGATTGATGGGTAGGGTAAGTGGGTGTGTGTTGGGGGGGATAAAACGTACCTATGCCTTTTTGATCACGTTGGGTTATGGATGCGGCAATGAATGCTACAGTCAGTGAGAGATATGCTAGAAATACCCAGCGGGCTTTGACGAATCTCATGATGATCGCGCCGAGGAATCGACCCATTGCAAAGGCTCCTTGTGCACCGGCGAGATATTTCGAGCCGGTGGCGCTGGTCGTTCCGGGCCAGGTTTCGACGACGTAGTTGATGAAGTAGCCTGCGATGGCAACTATGAAGCAAGCACGAGTGGGTTAGTGTTTTGGTAGTAATGTAAAGGGCTCGTAAGGAGAAGGGGTTTCGTACCTTGGGCGCCGGTATAAGTGAACTGTGCTAACGTGGCGTGGAAGAGTCGATACTGTTTCCAGAATGGTTTATCCTGTTCGCCAACGTGCGTTTCGGCTACCTGGAAGGCCATGTCTTGATCGGTTACTTCGGGGATGGTGGAGATGAAGAAGACGCCGGCAAGAACGAAGACAAAGATGCCAATGGCTAGGTATACCCATTGTACTCGTTTGAGAGCGTTCACGTCATCCTCGGTGGACGTGAAGAAGACGTATGATGCTAGGGCTGGTGCGACGCAGGTGCCGATGCCGTTGAACGCCTGGGCGAGATTGATTCGGATCTCGGCGTATTTGGGTGGACCACAGACTGTTCGGTCAGTTCAGTGGTTAGCAGGGGTTTCTAGTGTTATTGCCTCTCACAGCGTCAGCTGGAGATGGGACATGGATGGTTGACTGACCGGTAAGGTATGGGTTGGCAGCGGTTTCCAACGATCCAAGGCCCGAGCCAATAACGAAGGTAGCGGCGCAGAAGCCACCAAATGATCGGTGCAAGCCTGCAGGCCACATGCAGAGGGCACCGATTCCATATAGAGTGAGCCCGAAAATGAAAACGGTTTTGTATCCGAAGTGACGGAGTATGTAGTTTGCATATCCCAAGGACGCAAGTGGATAAGCACTAATGACCATCAGTTGAATTGCAACATGTACGTAGTCCAGCAAATATCTGACCCAAAGTAGGCTGCTTGAAGGCCCGAGGAGCGTGTCCGGGTGATATTCAGAGTGTTTTGGAAGTGTTTGTTGAGAGTGTCGAGCAGGCCGTAGGCAAAGCCCTGTTGAGCGTTGGGTTAGCAGACTGAATCGAGTAATGGTTGGGCTGCTGGTGCACAGCTTACCCAGAGAAAGAAGAGTATAGTAACAAGGGTCAAGGGCCAAAGACTTTGGCGTAAGGTCAGGGTAGCTGCAGAAGTAGTCCTGCTATTGTCGACCCGGAACCCAGACCGGGTCTTGAGAAAGTTTAGAAACCCCATGCTGCGGGGGAGGGAAGATTAAGCCCAGAGCAATGATGGAAGGAGATAGGTAAGAGCAAGTGAAACCGTAGTGAAGTAAAAGAGAAATATACCGAAGCAGTGGGAGAAAGGAAAGACAAGCAATGCTTGCAGGGATTCAAGCGCAAAGAAAAAGCCCCAGACATTGGCACCCTGGCTCCTTATGTACTACTTCGTTCAGCATGAGGGCATCAAGTTTGCAACCCATGTGAGCATGTTCCTTGGCATCACCCCAGAAAATACACTCTTTCTCTTCTCCCCAGAGTCCCCCTCATTCCCCTCTCACTAGAATTGGTGCTGTAGGCCCAGCCAAGCGTAAAGACGGGCAGTAACACCGCCATCCCCAGACTTCTTCCCCACAAATCCCGACAATCCTTGGAAAGGATCACCGGTTAGAATCCACCAGTGAGGAGTCGAGACGGGCCGACATCCCATGAGTTGTAGCGCAGCCAATCTTTAGCCGTTAGAGGTCAGCCCGATTGCTCGAGGTGCATCCAATTCAGGGTGACATTCCTCGTGAAGCGCGAGGGTCATGGATGGTGGCGGGTAGCAGCAGCAGCAGCAGCAGCAGCAGCCGTGGACTTCATCTCGGCGGTTTCCCCCGCATCGATCTGAGTCTGGTTGGGTTGACTTGAGAATAGTTAGCGATGATGGCTTATTGGCTTTGGCTTGCCCTGCTAGTGGTAGAAAGAAAAGGTTAAGGTGGCTTTCCAAGTTCCCTATTTGTCCCTCCATCCTTATATCCTTTTTGCTCCCTCTTACTCCGCAGACGCGGGAATTAGGCTAATAACCTGACAAGACTGACCGATCATGCACGTCCAGCTGCACATGCGACAGAATCAGAGCTTGCTGCCTGCTAGCAAGGGGAAGTCATCGATGGGAGGCCACTAAGTAGATTTAGCCGGGTTCAGCCAGTCGCAAGTGAGATGGCAATTGCTGGGGTCGAGAGTACTGCTGGTAGTGCTACTTTTCTTTTTGGAGGCATTGGCTGTATGGCCCCTGTCCATGTCACGGGGCCTGGACAACGTGACTGTCATTTACTCCCATCCTTGTCTACAATCAGACAATCACAATCAAGAGAATTCAGATACAGACACAAGTCGTCTCTTCGTTGTTCTTATGCAATCAGAACATCCAACATGTTTTTACGTACATGTAATCAACCACCCAACAGCAGAAAACCAAAATATAACAGGGCTGGAGGGCCGATATCTATATCTATCATCAATGCACCCCCTCATATTCGAGTCATCACTTCGTTGCTCAAATCTACGCCCGCTTAGGCTTCCCCACTCCTCCGTTCTGTTGTTCGACGGTAGATCTTGCTGGGATGTTATTGTACAGACGACGTTCCGCAAACTTGAGAACCTCATCGATGATCCTAGTTGGTTTCGGTCAGCAAACATTCTTGCGGGATTAGGGGGGGAGGGGGGTTTTAGAGATTGACTTACACAACCGGGGCACTAATGGCCACGACGGCCTTCCATTCCATCCAGCCCAGGGGCAGGATCGAGAACAAACCCTGCAGGAAGGGAACATACAAGATCGCAAAGTGCAACGCCATCGAAAGGATAATGGCACCGACCAGCATGGGGTTGTGCCAGAGGAAGAACGTAAGAAGGGATTCGCTGGAAGAGAGTGCGTTCATGGCGTTCAACATCTCAATGACGACCAGGATTGAAAGAGACACAGTAGAGGCCGAGCGGGACATATCGTTCGAGAACATCTCGCACCCAATCTCAGGAAACTGAGAGGAGCACTTGTGGAAGTGAGACTACACAGGGATTAGCAATGCCGAGATGAAACCCAAATAAGTAGACTAGACGACGCATATCTTACCAATTGCCAGAAGGAAATCTGAGGACCCTCAGGGTTGTACACAAACCACCAAACGTAGCCGAAGACGGTAGCCGCACCAACATAAGTACCAATCACCATGTATCTGAACAGAAGCCAGCCGCCAACCAGGGGTTCGTCGCGCTTGCGGGGGGCGCGTCTCATCACATCATGGTCAGGGGGGTTGAAGGAGAGCGCGGTAGCAGGCAAACCGTCGGTGACAAGGTTAACCCAGAGAAGCTGCACGGGAATCAAGGCTTCAGGCATGCCCAAGGCGGCGGTCAAGAAGATTGACACCACCTCGCCGATGTTCGAAGAGATCAGGTAGCGGATGAACTGCTGAGTGTTGCTATAGATGGAACGTCCCTCTTCCACAGCCACGGTGATGGTGGCAAAGTTGTCGTCGGCCAAAACCATATCAGCAGCCAGCTTGGCAACGTCGGTTCCTGTTCCCATAGCCACACCAATATCCGACTTCTTCAGGGCAGGGGCGTCGTTGACACCGTCACCAGTCATGGCAACCACATGGCCTTGAGATTGGAGAAGATCGACCAGCTTGGACTTGTGGCTAGGCTCGGTGCGGGAAATCAAAGACACGGTCTTAGCAGCCTCGAGTTTCTCAGCCTCCGAAAGGCCGTCAAACTCCCTTCCAGTGAGACTCTTGCCTTTGAGATCCTCGCCCTCGTGGAAGACACCAATCTGACGGCAGATCGACTCGGCGGTATTCTGATTGTCACCGGTAATGACGATAACCCGAATTCCAGCATCGTGGCATTTCTTGATGGAAGCCGCGACCTCCACGCGAGGGGGATCGAGCATAGCGACAAGTCCGATAAGAGTCATATTTTGTTCCAGCTGGGCGTAGTCTTGGGACGATTGAGCGTTGTGAAGCAGAGGGTTGTTGTTGACACCGTCGACACTAGCCAAAGCCATCACGCGAAGACCACGGCTACCGTAGCCCACAACTTCAGCAGCGAGCCGGTCAAGATGGGACTTGGTGAGAGACACCCGTTTGCCGTCAGATCCAAGAAGAACATGTGTGCACCGCTCCAAGATAGACTCGGGAGCGCCCTTGACGAGTAGCTTCTGTTCCTTATCATTTCCAATGAGCACGGACATGCTCTTCCGGTCACGCGAGAATTCGTAGGTGGCTTTCAAGGGCAGGCGAGCTTCGTAGTACGCGCTTGCGGCGTGGAGTCGCTGGGAGGCGGGGAGGCGGAACAGCTTCGCATTCGTAGCGGCATCATCGGTGCCAATCTTTTCGACCAGAACACGTAGTGCACCCTCAGTAGGTTCACCGATACAGGAGAATGAGCCGTTCTTCGCATCGTGGGCCAAAGTCGCACTGTTGCAGCGAGCCATGACCTCTGCCATTTGTCGAACAGTGGGCGAGGACACGGCAACGTTCTGGAGTTCCTTCCCATCGCGAGTAACTTTACCTTCAGGCGCGAAAGTAGTGCCTTCAATATCAATCTCCTCAATATCGTTGCCGGCCGCATTCAAATACGCTATCTTCTCTGCGCTCATTTGGTTGGTGGTCAAGGTTCCGGTCTTGTCGGAGCAGATCACACTGCAGCTGCCGAGAGTCTCGACGGAGGGAAGCGAACGGACCACTGCATTCTTCTGAGCCATCTTGCGGGTACCGAGTGCGAGGCAGGTGGTGATGACCACAGCCAAACCCTCGGGAATGGCAGCCACACCCAGAGACACCGCGATCTTAAGATAGTAGATGGCTCCCTTAGTCCAGCCTCCGTGGGAAGGGTCGTTGAAATGCTCGATGTTGATGATCCACACCAGAATACAAATGACGGTAATTACCTTAGCCAGCATGTCTCCGAAATCATCGAGCTTCTGCTTCAGTGGGGTTGGCTCCGAGATCTGAGAGGTGATGCTCTCGTGGATGTCACCGATGGCGGTTGATCCACCGGTCAAGGTCACAATGGCGGTAGCGTGTCCATTAACAACAGTGGTACCAGAGAAAAGCATGTTGGTTTGATCCTGCTTAACGGCCTGCTTGTCATGAACAGTGCGGGCGTCCTTGCTCACACTCTCACTCTCACCGGTCAGGATGGCTTGATCCACTCGGAAGCTGTTGCTGTGAACGGCAAGTAGCCTGCAATCGGCCGGAACACGGTCTCCAACCGCAACAACGACAATATCTCCCGGAACCAGGTCTTCGGCCTTGACACGCTTGGTAACGCCATCACGGACAACAGTAGCTTCGTTTGCAGAGTATTCCTGGAGAGCAGCAATAGCCTTCTCAGCATTGCTCTCCTGGGTAACACCAACCACGGCATTGAGAATCAGAATCGTCAAAATCTATGGAATAGCAGGATTCGTTAGTGTCATGGGTCAAGGCGCGCCAGACTCGGGAGGCTTTCGAGCTCATACCACAACGGGGTCAACGAAGGCGGACCAGTCATCTCCTTCTTCGAAAAGAGCCAGAACAAAAGATACAGCAGCGGAGCCCAGTAGAATCAGGACCAGTTGGTCCTTGAATTGTTCCAGCACAAGTTGCCAGAGAGGGGTTGGTGGTTCTTCCGCAAGGGCTATGAAGGTTCGAACCGTCGGTTAGTGCCTGCGACATTGCCCATGGGGAAGGAAAGCTGCGACATACCGTTAGGACCGTACTTTTTCCTCGATTGAGAGACCTGCTGTTGCGACAGACCAGATGTCTCTTTGACGTCAAAGTGGTCCAGCACTTCGGCTGGGGAATAAAGGTAGGAGTGCTCCATGTTGTTGGGACCCCGAAAAAGCGCAAGGTGGCCTGGAGCGGGAGCAACAAGGAAGTGAGAGGAAAAGAAGGGAAGAGACCGGGGATATAACCCAGATCAAGACATGAACGCCAAGTGGCCGGAAGCTTGGGACCTAGTGAGTGGCACTGCAATCAAGTCGGAGAGGTTAGTCCCTTAGCGGGAAGGATCTAGAAGAGTAGTAGATAGATAGTAGGTTTAGGATGGGAAGCGGAAAGCGGACACACCAGATAGTACCGTTGTTAATAATACCGGGCAAGACCAATCAATACACCAAATACCGTCAGCCAAGGAGGAAGGAAGGAAATGAAGTAAGTAAGAAAGAAAAAATAACTAGGTATTCTCTTGGTGTCTTGTGATTTTCTGGAAAAGATGGCAAAAACTGCTGATTTATAAATTATAAATAAATTCCCCATTCCATACAAGGACCGAATGATGGGCCAGGGATTTTGCCTCTGGGGGCTCGGGAACCGTGAACCAAGAGGCGGCTTTGTCAGGCACTCAACGTGTTCTCTTCATTTGCGGTGTCTGGATCTAACTGGTCCCCCCCCGTCGCTGCGCCAGAATTGCCGGTTCCAAACCGACAGGGCTGAACCATACCATGACCGTGCTTCTGAGAGTCCGGGCGTTGGAGTCACTTGGCCTGTTTAGTAGTCTTTACGACTGGATTATTATTACACTCGTCTTCCTACAAAGGTTCTATAGCTGTGTGTCTGTTATCTTCAGTGTTCATGAAAGTTCATGAAAAATAACTAAGCTGAAGAAAATTACTGATCAATTAGGAAAAAAAAGGGTGACGAAAAAAAAGAAAAAGAAATTAAAAAAGGGACGCATTCTCCCCCCAACATTGCACAGCCTTCTTAATAGTTCTAAATAATCTTCCTACGTATCCATTTTCATTCTCGGCGTTATCTCCCTCAAGTCTCTCTCTTTCTTCTCTCTCTGCAAGCGAGAAACCCACCGCTCGGCCATAACAATACCATACACTCTCCACTGCGAAACGATGATGCCTTCCTGGCTGACCCCAAGACTCGAACTAAAACCACTCGTCCCATACAATCCGCAGTCATCCTGGTTCATTTGGCGCCCATTTAGCGGGGTCTCACTCCTCGGATTGGAAGGTGCTGCATAACACCGGTGGAGGCCTCTTGTCTCTCGTAGATTTTGATTCGATTCCGTGCTTTCCGCCATGGTGTTGGACCCAGAGCACCTGCCCCAAACAAGTCATCGATCTTCCACCCATCCACACCAAACGGTACGACAGCTTGCCTAGTCCGGCCCTTGTAGACGCCCTGTAGGGCAGAAGGCCTGTCCACACTGCTCCAGAAGGTGATTCCATACCATCCAGTGTTGTATTGGTGATCCATGTCTTGACTCAGCAGCCCGCCTGTTTCGGTGGTTGTTGCAGTCCTGCGTAATCTCCGCTCAGGAAGTGTGTATTTAGTAGTAGGGGAATCTCATAGTTGTCTTTTAGTTTGCATGGCCAAAAGCACGGTCAGCCTAAAATGGATAGTAAATTAAGGGTTTCTTTTTTAATCGGGCAATAACCGGTGAACTTGTCATCTGCCGGGTTCTCAACATCTTTCTTTTTCGTCTCGTGCGGTTCTGAATAGACGATTATCGGAGATATGGAGCACAGCTCAGGGTACCACAGCCCGTTGAGGGTGGAGAAGCGCGACGTATAACATCTTCACCGGTTATGTGGTAGAGAATAACCGGCAGAATAGGACGAACTTGGCAGTTAAAAAGACAAAGGGGACCAGAGCGATGCTGGTCCTGTTGAACGGAAGAGCATGATGGTTCAACTCAAGAGGAAAATGAGTATGATCTATCTCCCACATGGACTGGTATCATTAGCCGCCCTCTATGGTTCCCGACTCTTGCACCCAGACCCAGGCTCTTGAAGTATTCATGGCTGCCTCAGTCGATTCCGGCATGAATCTCTGGAGATCTCTATTTACAGCTCCTACTATGCTACTATGATCCCTCTCCGTTTGGGGGATGTTAGGATGTTACTATGCCGCATAATTGGGAGCCTTTCACTAATAATTGAGAGCGACCGCTCAACTAAGGAGGCACTAACCATTAATTGCCTAGTTGGCTTTTAAACCCGGAGTGATTATTGTTAGATTACGTCAGAGTCCAGTGACCGGCGGAAGCAGGTGACCAGCAGGAGATTTGCTTGCTGACTCACCATGACACTGCCTGAGGCTGCAAGAGCAAACATCGCAAACAGACGAGGCGCCCGCTTCTCGCTAAAGCTGGCTGGTCGTCACCTTCACCGTCCATCACTCGTTGCTGGAGGATCACATCTGCCAAACCTCTCGTGATTCCCATCTTCTTTTCATCCCATTCTCCGTTGTCTCGTGCTCTACTTCGGTATCTTGCACCTCTACTCTCTCCTTTTCACCCTCTACCAAACCAACCACCGTCTTTCCCAATCCCCTTATCTCCATTAGATCGCCTACTATGACTTCTGAGGTATGTTATTCCACCCCCTCAGCCTGACCCCTCTCTCTGTCCTGACGGCTTCACCTGGCGTCCGTCCAGTTGTAGCCGTTTAATCCCTAGCCGCATGTATTCCTATGTCGGGAAATTCTCTTGTGTTTTCTCAGTTGTTGCGTCGCGATTAGTCTGGACTCAGCTAACTGTTCTCCCCCCCTTTACTTGCAGCGTGAGAAGTAAGGATCCAGACCCGTCTCGACCAGTGACCCGACAACAGCAACACTGACACTACACCCTTCTGCAGCAAGACGTTCCTCGCCCGGCTCTGTGAGCAGGCTGAGCGCTACGATGGTAAGATGCCTGTTTACTGCTCTGCCATGTTGGCTTCACATGCTGATCCCTACCGCCTATAGAGATGGTCACGTACATGAAGGTCAGTAGCCGCCTGTCAGCCCCTGGGCTCTCAACAAGCATAATCGCTAACTCTTTGTGCAGGAAGTCGCCAACGTATGACGCCCCTTACCTCCCTCTGACGAGAAGCCCCCCCTTTTTCCCCCCGTAACCCCCTTTTACCCGTGGGTCAAGCTGACCCCGCATCAGATTGGAGGCGAGCTTTCCGTCGATGAGCGTAACCTTCTCTCCGTTGCCTACAAGAACGTGGTCGGTACCCGCCGTGCCTCGTGGCGTATCATCTCCTCCATTGAGCAGAAGGAGGAGTCCAAGGGCTCTGAGCAGCACGTCTCGATCATCCGTGACTACCGCCAGAAGATCGAGACCGAGCTTGAGAAGGTCTGCCAGGATGTCCTCGACGTTCTGGACGAGTCCCTTATCCCCAAGGCCGAGACTGGCGAGTCTAAGGTCTTCTACTACAAGATGTGAGTCTTGGATTCCAGGGAACGAACATTTACTGGCAGGTACAAAGAGAGCAGAGGCTGACTGTTGTACGAACTATAGGAAGGGTGACTACCACCGCTACCTCGCTGAGTTTGCCTCTGGCAACAAGCGCAAGGTCGCTGCCACCGCCGCCCACGAGGCTTACAAGGTGAGCTCTTCAAATTGCGTGCTATACCGGAGGACTCGCACTAACAAGCATACAGAATGCTACCGATGTCGCCCAGACTGATCTTACCCCCACCCACCCCATCCGCCTTGGTCTCGCCCTGAACTTCTCCGTCTTCTACTACGAGATCCTGAACTCCCCCGATCGTGCCTGCCACCTTGCCAAGCAGGCGTTCGATGACGCCATTGCGGAGCTCGACTCGCTTTCGGAGGAGAGCTACCGTGACAGCACCCTGATCATGCAGCTCCTGCGTGACAACCTCACTCTGTGGACCTCTTCTGATGGCAACGAGGCCGAGGGTGCTGCCCCCAAGGAGGACAAGCCCGAGGAGGAGACCGCCGCCGCCCCCGAGGACAAGGCCGAAGAGCCCAAGCCCGCTGCCCCTGAGTCCTAGAGGGGTGGTGTGTGTTCTTGTGTATCAAAAACAGTTGTGTCCCCGACGTGCCAGTTCAGGTGTGCGAATACTACCCGGAAACGCTTATGAAGGTCTGCTTTTAGCTGTGCGAAGGGTCTGGACCGGCACATATCTTCCACTTGTTCGGGATCCTGTGGGTCGGCCGGCGGAGTTTGATGTTTGGAGAGCGAAGAAAAGGGGCTGAGTGGAATTTACCTCTCTTTTATTCTCTCTTTATTCACCCCCAGCAAGATACAGTGTCTTATTTCAACTTTTTTATTCAACCCACGCCCCTTTTCCCGATTTCCCCCTGCTGTTTCGCTCGTACGTGTTAAGAGCCTTAAGCTTTACAATATCTCAAATCAAAGTAACCAGTTCTCTCAATCCTATGCCCCGATACCTAGCGGGATTCGACAATAAATCGAATGACTTAGATATTGTATTCTCCTCGAGAGCCGCGATCCCATTACTGCTACCACCGTTGGAAGTTTAGCACCGCCGTAAAGATAAATAGCCGCTTTACACACTTACTGCCACCCACTGCCCATAGAGAACATATATTACCTCACCACCTCTCGGTACTCGTTGACAATGCGTCCAAGATGAACACTTTATAGTTAGTAAGAGCCATAGACTTAGTAAGCGAACAACTGCGACAGCTTCTATACTAGCTGGAGTTATATATAGTAGTATGCTACCCACGAATATGTACGGGAGAGATGAACCATCATGCTCTATAAGCCGAGTAGAGGAAGCCGAATAGCGAAAGACGGAGTAAGAAAAAAAAAAAAAAAAAAGGAAAAAAAAATCTTATATGACGGATATTCAAAACATTTGAGGACGAATGGACATTGTTTTAGATGATGCATGTAAGGGCGCAAGCCGGTCTAGCAAAGATATAGAGTCGAAGATTGAGAAGAGCATAGAAAAATAATAGACGAGAAACTAGAAGCAAATGAAGCAAGTAAGTTAAGGGGATTGGTTGGTGGGATAAGAAGGGAAAAAAAAGGAAATATAAATGTTCTAAATAACAAAATCACATGAAGTCATCGTCATCCAACCCATCATCATCATAAGAGTTGGTTTCAATCCGGTTCTCTCTAGAAGTGACCAGGGAGACCTTGGTCTTGGCCGCCTTGGTCTTCTTGTTACCCTTATCGGCAGCACGCTCCTCCTTCATCTTCTCGTTGCTGAGGGTAGTCAGCGAAGAAGCGATCTTCTTGACATCACCACTGGGCAGGTCCTTGACGAGCTGCTTGACGAAGTCCTGCGCCCACAGAGCATACTGGGGCTTCTTCGACTGAGTCGTCAACAGAGGGATAAGGGTGGTAGTGACGCGGGTGAACTGGTCCTTGGTAGCGGGCTTGAAGAGAGGCATAGCCGAGAGATCGACGGCCTGGGTCGGGTCGGCCGAGTCACTGATGACCACGGCCTTGGGGGCGCTGCGGTTGCGCATACGGTTCAGGTCGATGTCACCGAAGAGGTCCTCGGCGTGCTTGAGGTCAGCGTCCTTCTCGGTCTTGCGGAGACGGGCTCTCCGCTCGGCCTCGTCCTCGTCGCTGTCGTCCGAAGTCTCAGCATCGGCATCTGCCTTCCGCTGGGCCTTCTTCTCCTGTATCCGCTGTGCCTTGCTCTTCTTGTTGGCGGCAGCTTCGGCTTCGGCCTTGGCCTTGGCCTCCGCTGCCTTGGCGGCCTTCTCGCGCTCTACTTCGGAATCTTCGGCGGCGTCCCACGAGTCGAGGACCTAGTTCATTCAGTCAGATTTTGGGGGAAAAGGTGGTGGGGGGATTCTTTCCACGACTAAGACTGAGAGAGACGGCGCGGGGCAGATTGTGAGGCAAAAATGGACAGGGAGGGGGAGGGGCGGCAAAAAAAAACTTACATCTTCCTCTTCCTCATCATCGAACTTGCGGCGGGCAACCACAGGAGGGGGGGAGACACTCTCCTCTTCGTCATCTGAAAGAAGCCGTCAGTATCGTGAATGGCTTGCCATGTTGTCCCGCATTGTATATTCCTATGGCGGGCGAGGGCCACAAAAATCCAAAAGAGGACATACCCCACTTTGAAGGAGCCATGGCGGGCAAAAGTCGTCAAGTTTGGGGCGAAAATGACAAGCTGGAAAGTGAGTTGCGTGGCTGGCAGCGAAGCCGGTGATAAGCGTAAGTCTCACGCAGAGGAACTGGTGTCGTTGACGAGGTACTGCTGGAGGAGGGAATTTGTTTGAACGACCGAGTGGCTGATCCCGTGGGGCATGCGGCGCGGTCACGTGAACGCGGGATTGCCCGTGATGCCCAATCTTACTACGTACTTGCTATCTATCAATCAATCTACATTGAACTTAGGGGAAACAATAGGAACTCTCTATATTGAAGGGTGAAAAGAAATATTTTTCATTATGTGCCACTAAATTCAATTATTTGGCCTTTGAATTCGTCATCATAAATCTTAATCATCTCTGATGTTTTTGCCGCCTAGTTCCATCCCAGCGATGCTGTTCTGCAGCCGCTGGGAAGGGCTAGTGGGGACCGCTAGGGTCTTGCACTGGGTGACATTATACGGAAAATGGCTGCATTTACATGTTAACGGCAGTGCGGAACTTCTCGCCGGCGTAGACGGCGTTGTCACCGAGCTCCTCCTCGATACGGAGGATCTGGTTCAGCTTAGCCAGACGCTCGGAACGGGCAGGAGCACCGGTCTTGATCTGGCCAGAGCGCAGACCGACAGCAATGTCGGCAATGGTGACATCCTCGGTCTCACCGGAGCGGTGGGAGACCATGACACCCCAGTTGTCAGCGTAGGAGTCCTTGGCGGCCTGGATAGACTCGGTAAGGGTACCGATCTGGTTGACCTTGAGCAGGAGAGCGTTGCAAGACTTGAGCTCAATGGCCTTCTTGATACGCAGGGGGTTGGTGACAGTCAAGTCATCACTATAGAAATAATCAGTTAGCGACGAACAACCCTAACGGAAAGGTTGCATTGAGTAGAGTACGTACCCGACAATCTGGAAGTCAGAGGTCTTGTAGAAGTAGCTCCAGGCCTCCCAGTCGTCCTCAGCGAAGGGGTCCTCAATGCTGACAATGGGGTACTTGCTGGCAAGGGACTTGTAGAGGTCGGCCAGCTGCTCGTAGGTGAGCCACTTGGAGGAGTCGCTCTCGGGGTTCTTGAAGTCAAGGTCGTACTTCTTGACGTCGGCCTTGTAGAACTCGCTGGAGGCAACGTCCATGGCAATGCTGATCTTGCCAGTGTAACCGGCCTGCTCGATGGACTCGGTGATCAGGTCAAGAGCCTCCTCGGCAGTCTGGATGTCGGGGGCGACACCACCCTCGTCACCAACGTTGCCAGCGGACTGGCCGTACTTCTTCTTGGCAAGAGCCTTGAGCTTCTGGTAGACCTCAGCACCCTGGCGGAGACCCTCAGAGAAGGAAGAGGCAGTGCTACATGCTTGTTAGTAATGCGAACTACTTTGGAAGTGGCATGATGGCAGCAACTTACTTGGGGACGATCATGAATTCCTGGAAAGCCAGGCGGCCACCAGCGTGGGAACCACCGTTCAGAACGTTCTGGAAGGGAACGGGGAGGACGTAGGGCTTCTTGGTACCAGCAAGGTCGGAGATGTGAGCGTAGAGAGGGATGCCCTTCTCAGCGGCACCGGCCTTGGCGATGGCCAGACTGACACCAAGGATGGCGTTGGCACCGAGGTTGGACTTGTTGGCAGTACCATCGAGCTTGTTGAGGAACTCATCAACCTTGGACTGGTCCTTAACATCGAGGTTCTCCTTGATGACGGCGGGGGCAATGGTCTCGTTGACGTTCTTGACGGCCTTCAGGACACCTACGTCAAGCAGTGGATGTCAGCTGGATGGAATTGATTACACCAAGGATGTAGAGAAGGATGCTCTGAACTTACCCTTGCCACCCCACATGGTCTTGTCGCCATCGCGGAGCTCGTGAGCCTCGTGCTGGCCTGAATATTGACTGTCAGCATGTCAAATGTAGAGCTGGAGGACAGCAAGGTCCTTGATTGTTTGTTGACTACTGACCAGTGGAAGCACCAGAGGGGACAATGGCACGGTGAAGACCAGTCTCGGTGACAACGTCAACCTCGACGGTGGGGTTACCGCGGGAGTCGTAGACGGAGCGGGCGTGGATCTTGGAGATAGGCATGTTGATGGACTGGGGGAAGGAGAGTTCTGGATCAGTGAAACTGAAAGGAAACGAAGATGGCAAAGAGAGAACAAGGCCCAGATATAAGGGAAAAACGGAGGAGGCAAAAATGTAAGCGCTCCGGACTTGCTGTTTCGGTGTGCACTAGCAGCAGCGGGGGGAGGGTGGTGAGTGTTCACCGAGGACCCAAAAAGAATGAGTGGATGGCGGATGAGTGACGGAGAAGGGAAGGACGGGGAGGGGGGGAAGAAGGGGAGAGGTGGAGAGGTCCGATCCATCAAATAGACCAGGCTCGGCACAGCCCAAGTTTCCCAAAAACGATCATCTAAATGATCAATGGGATTGGTGCTAAATCCGGATAGGCCAGATCATTTGGTAGACAGACAAGATGGAGTGATGGTTATACAGACAGGAGGATGGATGGATGGAGGGGTCAAGTCAAGCACAACAACATGGTGGGATGATGGCGGGGTCATTACCCCCAGCTTAGAGAAGTTGGAAGAACAGGAGGAAATGGGCAGGGAGAGAGGATGATAGGAGTGATGTTGTTGATGATGATGATGATGATGATGATGAGTATGGGTATGGGGGAGACAAGTAATACTTACAGGACCTTGAGGATGGAGGTTGTACTAGGTAAGGAAAGGGCTTTCTTGAGAGTACTCTAACACAAGAGGAGGGAGGAGGGGGAAGTAGTAGATAAATAATAAACACGACAACAGACTGTTACAGGCAGGCTACTTCTTGTAAGCTTTCCCTTTCCCACCCCCAAAGGCGTGCCCCGGGAAAGCTCACGGTCTCGTCCTCCGAATCTTTCCAAGGGAATGGTGGGGCAGACAGCATCAGTCGCTGCTCTCGCTGGCTGAAGCTGTCTCTAGACTCTCAAACTGCTACCCTCCCCAGCGAGATCTTCCGCATTCCCTCGGGGTAAGGCGGGTGTTGCTGCTGAGGACGGGGTTGACGAAACTGACAAGGCTCCATGGCTCCTCTTTTCATTGTCTTCTTCCCGATCTGGGTCACGGCTAGAAGGTAATAGAAAGTATGATGCTTATGGTACAGATCGCAGATGCATCCTGTCACCTGTAGGCGCAATAGCCCCTCCTTTTCCACACAACAACAATGCTGTACGCACCTACCCCTCCATTATACGTAGTAAGTAAGTAGTTTCAACTTTCCGTAAATCATCCAGGACCAATTAAGTGAGTCAGAGGACTACCAATCAGATCAATTATGATCTATCTCATACGTTGAGAGAGCATCTTCCACCTGCCCCTCAATGGGTGGGAAAACATCCAGCGCTTTCTTGTCTGGAAACTTCCATTGCGTAATGACGAAAATGCCCGCGGCAAATGCACCAGACATAGACACCTTGGTGCCTGAGAGGATACTCCGGATAATAGATACTCCGAAAGTGATAGATTGGTGGCCTTATCTCCCTGCAGCCTAACGATTCAGGCATAAATCCAGGCATACATTGGTGATTATGTCATTGTCAATGAGCCAGTGTCATGTGATCACTGTGAGCTGGTGGCTGCTGTGAGCTCCTCGACAGCTCGCCGAGCTGGATGCAGTAAGACCAAGTACCGTCAACCAGCCCGTCTTTTATCAATCCATTTGCATATTCACCCTTACGGGTTGCTACCTTGTTTTCTAAAGATCCCCGGGGATTTTGCTGTTTCGACTTCGCTCTGCTTTTCGGTCTCCCTGATTGCCTTACATCATGAACGGCGCCAGCGATCCGGAGAGAGAGCAGGCGCTCGAGGATTACAAGAGGAGCCTGCTTGAGCTCCGAGAATGGGAAGCCAAGCTCAAGTCTCTTCGCATGGGAATAAAGGATTTGCAACGAGAGTTCGATATCTCTGAAGAGAACATCAAGGCGCTGCAAAGTGTCGGACAGATCATCGGAGAAGTGTTGAAGCAGCTGGATGAGGAGAGATGTAAGTTCATCTCGATTTCTCATCCCTATACCATTTATTCCCGGGCAGAACATGTCCAAAATATGCTACCCTCTTTACCGATATCTGGGCTGACCTGATTCAGTCATTGTCAAGGCATCCTCCGGACCGCGTTATGTCGTCGGTTGCCGCTCGAAGGTCGATAAAGCAAAGCTGAAGCAGGGTACCCGTGTCGCCCTCGATATGACCACACTTACTATAATGAGAATGCTCCCGAGAGAGGTTGATCCGTTGGTATACAACATGTCACTGGAGGACCCAGGCCAGATCAACTTTGCCGGAATTGGTGGTCTGAACGAACAGATCCGCGAGCTTCGAGAAGTCATTGAGTTGCCGCTCAAGAACCCCGAGCTTTTCCAAAGAGTAGGAATCAAGCCGCCCAAGGGTGTGCTCCTCTACGGTCCTCCCGGTACCGGAAAGACGCTGTTGGCTCGAGCAGTGGCAAGCTCAATGGAGACGAACTTCCTGAAAGGTATACAACTCTAGTTCCGGGCGCGGGCTTAGGTAGGCCTAGATCGCTAACTCTGTCCTAGTTGTCTCGTCCGCTATTGTCGACAAGTACATCGGTGAATCTGCACGGTTAATAAGAGAGATGTTCGGATACGCTAAAGAACACGAGCCTTGCATTATCTTCATGGACGAAATCGACGCTATCGGTGGAAGGCGTTTCTCGGAGGGTACCTCGGCTGATCGAGAAATCCAGCGTACACTGATGGAGCTTCTCAACCAGCTGGATGGTTTCGATTACCTTGGAAAGACGAAGATCATTATGGCTACGAATCGGCCCGACACGCTTGACCCGGCTCTGCTGCGAGCCGGTCGTCTCGACCGCAAGATCGAAATTCCCCTGCCCAACGAGGTCGGTCGCCTGGAGATCTTGAAGATCCACTCCAGCACCGTTCAACTGGATGGCGAGATCGACTTCGAAAGTGTGGTGAAGATGAGCGACGGGCTTAACGGTGCTGATCTTCGCAACGTTGTTACGGAGGCGTATGTCTATTTCCCATTATTACTCTGCCCTTTTTCCCCGATAGCGACTAACATCGAGACAGGGGTCTATTTGCTATCAAGGATTACCGGGACGCGATCAACCAGGACGACTTCAACAGAGCGGTCCGCAAGGTGGCCGAGGCGAAGAAGCTGGAGGGCAAGCTGGAATACCAGAAGTTGTAGTTCCCGCTTGATTGAATACCTGAGAATTAGCCATGATGTAGAAAGCTATTATTTCCAACTTATGGGAAGCCAACCCCCAATCTGCTTATGCTCATCTAATGTACACAATCCATGCATTGATAATGCTGTGCAGTTTGCAGCCTTGTACTTTTAAGTAGCACGTAGGTACAGTTTAAGTGGTAGCCCAATTAATCACATGGGAGATTTCCCCACAAACTAGGCAAAGAAGGTGCATGGACCCGAGCATTGGACCCTGACCGGGTAAATATAATGTCTGCCATGGGTGGTAACTGGCAATCGAGCTTTAGTACCGGTATTGATGACGATGATGGCTTCTTCTTCCTCTCCAGATACTGTGAATATGCCGTCCGTTTGTCGCCAAGGCCGCGACCAAGGATCGGCATCCATGCGCTGAGGACAAGTTGAGCTAGGCGCCACATGGGCTTTACACGCGTCCATCGGAATGGCTGTCCTCACTTTTATGTAATGCTCGAATCAGTTTCCCTAGGCGCCGAAACATCTTCTCAGAGTAGTTGACACCTGTTCAGTATCTTCCTGTCCAGGAACCATCGATGGTCTATTAGTGTGCATCGGGAGACAGTCCGCGGAGATCAACAGACCCAACTTGCGACCGGTCATCTTCAAATCGCAAAGAGATCAAATGCTTGGTTCGATCGGGGGGCCCTGCTAACTTTATCGGTAATCTTGCCATTTATTCTTGGGATCTTAACTATCGCTGCAGCAATTCACAGTGCTTCTTTGGCTAACCGTTGAATGGTCCTTTCCATTCTCCCTACTAGATCTAAAACCGTTCGCCCCGTTAACTATAGTCTTGCCGCGATACTGACTACTACTTTTGGGGCTTACCCCAGACTACCTACCTACCTACCTACGAACGAACGACGTATCCTGTAACCAGACGTCCTTGCCTGAGCACCAACCTCAATCTGAGACAAGATACTGAACCTATGCGAATAAATCCGACAGGCCACATATTGTCTCGGACTTAGAGCGCGTCGGAGGTGTGGTCCTCCCTCGGTAGAGGACAGATATAGTAGTAGAAGCTTGGCGGTGGTGGTCATGTCTTTCCAGGCCCCTCGGAACAGTTCTCCATTTTCGTCTCAGCAACCGTTCCAGAATAACTACTGGCGTGCTAGTCGAAGCCCTGGGACCAACGGGCTGCCTGGCTATGGGTTTTCGCCACCGACTGGTATCTCCAACTCCCTGAACAATCCCCTCGCCGGCGACCGCACGCTCCCCATGTACAAGGACAAACCCTACTTCGCACCACGACGCACCGGTCCGAGAGCCAGGCGGCGGAAGATCATATATAGCGGACTATGTCTGTTGGTTCTGCTCGCTCTGTGGTACTACTCTGGCTCTGGTCAGCCGGAATGGAAGACCCCAGACGCGGAGAAGGGCGCCGAGCTCTGGAAGTGGGTGCAAAGTTTTGAGGAGTCGGAACCACCATACGATGGCAGTGCAGTGACAGAGAAAATTGACTGGGAAGCAAGGAGGGAGAAAGTCCGCGACGTCTTCATTGTCAGTTGGGACGGTTATGCAGCTCATGCGTGGGGTATGTTTTTGAATGGAGATGATCTCTGGTTCTTGGACGTGGTGACTGACAATGGCTTTGTCTGCTGGTGATTAGGTTACGATGAATACCACCCTATCGCCAAAAACGGCCGGCACATGATTGAAGGAGGAATGGGGTGGATAATTGTTGATGCGCTGGACACGTTGATGATTATGAACCTGACGTCGCGAGTGCAACATGCCCGCAGCTGGATTCACAACTCGTTGCAATACAACCAGGACCACGATGTGAATACCTTCGAGACTACCATTCGCATGCTGGGTGGCTTACTTTCTGCACACTATCTCTCCACGAACTACCCCGAGCTGGCTCCGCTCACGGATGACGATACAGGCGCGCCAGGTGAAGACTTGTATATCGAGAAGGCCACCGATCTGGCGGATCGTCTGTTGGGCGCTTTTGAATCCGGCACTGGAATTCCGTATGCAAGCATCAATCTCAACAAGTCGGAGGGCCTCCCCTCGTATGCGGATAATGGTGCCTCATCTACTGCCGAAGCAACTACTCTCCAGCTGGAGTTCAAGTACTTGGCCAAGCTGACGGGCGAGGCGGAGTACTGGCAGGCTGTGGAGAAGGTCATGGAGGTCGTGGACGATCAGAAGATGGAAGACGGATTGCTTCCGATCTACGTATATCCAGAGACCGGCGAATTCAAAGGCGACAACATCCGTCTCGGTAGCAGAGGCGACTCATACTACGGTATATATCCAGCTGGCTATGCGTTAATTTCAATGCGCTGACCGATGTCTTCTAGAATACCTCATCAAGCAGTACCTTCAAACGCAGGAGACTGAACCGATCTACAAGGACATGTGGGACGAGTCCCTCGTTGGCGTGCGCAAGCACCTAATCACCTACACGCAGAACGCCAAATTGACCGTTCTGGGCGAACGCCCTGCCGGGCTGCACGGAGTCCTTTCCCCCAAAATGGACCACTTAGTCTGCTTCTACCCCGGCACCATCGCTCTCGCAGCAACCGGCGGGCGTCCTCTTTCCGAGGCAAGACAGTCACCCGACTGGGGCCAACGCCAGGAGGAAGAGATTCTCCTCGCCCGAGAACTAACCAAGACCTGCTGGGCAACGTACCTAATCACGAAGACCGGCCTCGCACCAGAGATCACCTACTTCAATGTAGACGACCCTCGTGTTATGGAGACAGATATGTATCCAGACTCGACGATTGCCAACCCCAGCGCAGGCCAGCAAAAAGCCTCTGGCGAACTTCCCCTCCTTTCCAAATCCATCTACCCCGTCAGCGACTACTCCACCAAATGGCGCGATGACCTCAACATCCACAAACAAGACCGCCACAACCTCCAACGCCCAGAGACCGTCGAATCCCTCTTCTACATGTACCGCATCACCGGAGACGACATCTACCGACACTGGGGCTGGGAGATGTTCAAATCCTTCGTCAAGCACACCGCCGTGGTCGAGGACATCCCTGTTGATGAACTCAGCAAAGAAGACACATCCAGCTCAACATCATCATCGGAGGCAGAAGAAGATGACGGAACCCGACAGAAGTCGAAACCTCAGAAAATCACCGGCTTCACTTCACTCTCAAACGCCGATGACAACCCCCCAGTGAAGCGCGACAACATGGAGAGTTTCTGGATGGCAGAGACGCTCAAATACTTCTACCTGCTCTTCTCGGACCGCGACTTCATCTCTCTGGAAGAACATGTCTTTAACACAGAAGCACACCCTCTTCCGCGGTTCAAGCCGACGGGCGAGTTGAAGACCGGGTGGATGAGGAAGAGTCGGACGATAACGACACCCAGTGAGGAAGTGGAGGAGTCGGTATAATCTCATTTGAATATCTATCTTCTTTTGTTTTCTTTTGCTCTTATATATCTCTTGGACTACGTTTCCTTGGGGTTACCAAAATGAAAGAAATATGCCTCGAATTGATTTATCGCCTCTTGATTTCAATTGTCTGATGCTTTGCTTTCGATTCTTAAGTACTACTGTTGGTATATATTGCTCCTGCATTCTGGCTTGTTACATCATCCGAGGCAGGCACTTGGGTTTATTCGTCTACTACTTTCAGTTTCTACCGGTTTTACTTTATACAGCTGGCATTACTACTAGTGTTACTACTAGTAGTAGGATTTGCTATTTCATGGCTTGGCTTCGGATTGAATGTGTCTGTCTGTACGATAGAACCTCTGGTACATAAATTAACTTCCCTGTGGGTGTATATATTCTATGTACAGAATATACGTACTAGTAGTAAGCGGAGAGAAACAATCGTTATCGTTTCCTCGTTATATGTACACGTCGTGGCTAGCCGGCTGGTTAATGGCTAGCTGGTCAGCTATTAATTCTCGCGAGCCCGCTGCACAGCAGCCTCAATGAGCCGCTTGTACCCACGGACCGCCTCCTCCAACTGTCCGACAGTGATAGCCTCGTTATCACCATGCGCAACATGGATACTACCCGGGCCATACAGATAGCGCTTAACTCCCTCGGAGACCTTCAGGTTCGGCACATCCGTACCATAGTTCACCGTGGTGATCTCGAATCCGGGGACGTCTGTGTCCAGGTCCTGAGGCGCGTACCCACCAGCATACGCAGCAAAGTCACAGTACACATGCTCGTCACCACCAGTGGCATTTCTCACCGCACGTGCAACAATCTCCCTCGCCTCGTCGGGCGTCCCCGCCGCCAGACGGATCGCCACCTCAGCGATCGCGGACGAGGGCACTACGTTGGCCGCGACGCCAGCGTCCACGCGCCCAATGTTCACGGTCGTTTCGCCGTATTTATCGCTTGCGGGCAGTCCGCCCTCCGCTTCTGGGATCTTGCCTAGACGATCGACCCGCGATAGAGCGGGCAGGAGGGCGGAGATGGCACTGCTACCGAGCCAGGGATATCCCGAGTGAGCGGCCTGGCCAGTTGCAATGATGGGGAACTCCAGCATGCCTTTGTGGCCGGCGACGAGGGCCTGCTCGGTGGGTTCACCGAAGATGACGGTATGGTAGGGGGACGGGGAAGGGTTGAGAGTGGAGTTGTCGGAGAAGGTGCGCATGCCGAGGCCACCGACTTCTTCGTCGACAACGAAGAGGAGGCCTAGGCTGGCAGATGGGTTAGATTCGAGTGTCTCGAGGACGGCGAAGATCTGGGCGGCGACGCTAGCTTTGGCGTCTACGGTGCCGCGGCCGGAGATGAGGATGTTGGAGTTGTTGTTTGCGTCATCGTGGAGCCCATAGGGGATGAAGGGGGGTACGGTGTCGATGTGGCTGGTCAGCAGGATTTCAGGGCGGTCTTGGGAAGGCGAGGTGGATGGGTAGGCGAAGATGTTGAAGCGGTTGGGGTCGCCTTTGGAGGATGAAGGAACGGGCTGCTTGATGACGGTGAAGTTGTGCGATTCGAGGAAGTCCGCCACGAAGGTGCCTACGGCCGTCTCGTTACCAGAGACGGAGGGGATCTGGACGATGTCGCGGTGGAATGAGAGGAAAGGCGAAGCGTCAATGATGTCGGACGCGGTGGAGGCGAGGGACAAGAGGGTCTGCGGGGAGGCAGCCGAGGCTACGCCGACGGCCGCGAGAAGAGAGATGGGGGATTTCATGGTTCTAGGTGGCTAAGGGTGAGTGGGAAAGGGTAGAGGCATTCCCTGGATTGGTGATGGAGGTCAATTGGCTGGTGAGAGGGAGACTGTCGAGGGGAACAGGGATGGGGAAGAATTGTTTTGCGATGCTGGGATGAGGAGTCAATGGAATGCAGGATCAATTGAAGCGCGATTTGGAGATAAGCCATTGCTGCCTGAGTATACAGGCAGCATTCAGGCAGGGGTGAGTCAGTCAGTCTGGACCTGCCTAATTGGGGTTTAGTGTCTGGTCACGCCATTCCTTCTAGTAAATGGATCTATCTGTAAGATGGATCGTTTTATAGATCACCAACAGGATACAAAAGGATGCATCTATGTTGCATGCACACAGTACACAGTAATTTTACTTGCTAGATGCACAGAAGAGCAACGAATGGTCCTGCTTGGACTGGTGGTCCACCAACCAACATCATGATGTAGAATCAACTGGAAATAGAAACGATCCGCTCAATTAACTTCTGCAGTCGGCCGACTCGTCAAGAATACCTAAATCTCCTCGAGAATTGGCGGAATGACGTGCCTGGAAATCCCCTTCTTCCGCCGTATACGGAACACCACTGTCCAGCACGTTTTGTCCGATCGCCATCGGGCATCTTTGAGAATGAAGTACTGAGGATAAAACAGGCGGCAACCAACAAACATCCCGACCGTCATTGCCGGCCGTCAACAGATATGCTCACAAAGCATGGCGCCAAGATCCCTTACCGTTGGAGTTTTCCGCGGAACAGCACCGGACTTCCACCCGCTCGAATAACATTCTTGATGCGGTTCGAGCTGGACTGAACCAAGGAAGAGAACATCAGAGTTGAGGGAGGCAAGGTTCCCGGTCGGTTGGCGCTGAAGCCATGTGGATCTGACGTCGGCACCAGACCTTTGAATGCTCACATTCTCACACATACACACACACAGAGGGAGAGACAGAATCACTAATCAAAACTTACTGTAGAAGGCAAGTTGAGGGATCCCATTCTTGTTCTACCTCGTCCCCACCGCTGACTTGGCTCTCGCTTTCTACTGTATAGTAGGAAGTTTACTAGTTAGTTGATACAGAAACAATAGTCTTCATAACAGGAAGGTAGAAAATAATATCATCATCATCAGAACTGGGGGAGCGGTCCAGTACCCAAGCAGTGCCACGGCGAGATTCTCAATCTCTCTTGTGTTCCCTCACGCATTGAAGCACAACAGCACCGGTCACTGCAAACTAGTCATTTTCACACCCCCTGCTGTCTTCCCTCCCTTTTATTCCAACCTGCTGTTCCGTCGGGACTGGTCCGATGTCAAATCTATAGTGTGGGAGAGGATGGTTGATAGGTCGTCGTACTTTCGGAGACTCTAACTTGGTCCCTGAAGGGGTATGACGACGGGGATGAGGGGTCGCACAGCGCGTTCACAAGCAGTAAAGGAATGGAGCTCTGTCTATCCGATGGGGGATGCTCTGTGTTGGACCAGTCGAGTCGGTCAGAGTCTAGACAACTTCCTCTCCAGTCCCCACTACCCTCTCTGGGTTCCCTTGTTCGTCCGGCTTCTCTGTCCGTCTCCATCCTCGCTTGCTGTGTTGGAGACGGCGCCGATGCGCAGCCGTTGAAACCTGTCTGAGGGAAGATTCAGACATTCACCACCCACACCCACACACAAAACACCAACACAAAACGGCAAATTGGGACTCATCATTCGATGCTAGTTCTTATTTGAACCATCCCAGTCGACTCTGTTGTCGAGCTGCTCACGGATTAGTACATACGAACACTACCACAACTACCAACTACACTACTTTCCGGAGTAGCCATTCGACCGCGTGTCTTCTCCGACCCACGATGGCCACAGAAGCCCAAAGAACAATTGCGAGCCATGGCCACTGAGGCCCGATCCATGGTTCCCCAGCCACGGAGCGAAACGGAGCCCTCACAAGCCTGTCTAAGTTAGTGTAAACCCGACGATCATCCTGACTGTGGTTAACTGGTTCCTCTGGTTCTGTGGTTTCAGCCGGTGGGTTCTGGTTTTTCTCTTCTCTAAAATCTTTTCCCTGTTTCCTTTCTTTTTTCTATTTTTTGCCCATCGACAGCCCTAAAACTGGCCTGTCAGATGGTTGGGTCGACAGGGAAAAATTGGGCCCAGTCAGCAGGCTAGATAGCTCCGATAGAAGGAGAATTTAGTGACGATGGGCTAAGACTGCGATCCAATGGATCAACTGGGGCAACGTTCTAAATGAAAAAGGTCGACTGGATGCTGTCAAAAAAAAGAAAAAACCGGTCTAATTTGTCAAGTGTCACAAGAAGATTTTCATCGCATCGCGGCGTGTAGAATATTAGCTATCAATAATGAAGCAACATTCCTGACACACACACACGCATTCTCTCTTCTCTCGCTCACACTCTTGCGCTGGGTTGTAGACATTGTTGTTATTGTTGATATCTGCCTATACGTGCTTTGTCTGTGCTCCCAGATCTCTTTCATTCTCATCGCCTCCTCTTTTTCCTCTTCTCCTCATCTTTCCCCTCTTCTCGCCCCCTCATCAGTTACTCGACTCTTCTTCTCTTCTCTTCTCTTACTCTATCCTCTCACATCATATCTTCTTATCCTATTCCTATTTCCTAGATTCCTAAAACGCCCTTTCTTCTCCCCTCCGCAAGCATTCCTTCAATATCCTCCCTGTCTACCCTCCAACCTCCCCCCCTTGAGTCGGATCCTGTAACCTCACCGCAATCATCAGCCTCCGATTGACTGCGGCCCACTGAGCTGTCAGCCGCGTCCTTTGGGCTTCACGAACAATCCCGGCCAGTTGTTCGTTGACTGGGTGCTGCGACAGGCTCCACGTCTTGCCTGCCCTACCAGCGCGGACTGATTTTCAGCGTCTCCTTCCTTCAGGCCGTACTTCTTCAAACCGGGCCAAGCCTGTCAGTCAATCAATCAATCTCAAGCAGTCAGCGTCAGTCAGGAAGCCAGTCAGTTGCGCTTTCTCCATCTCTTCTCTGTTCATCAGAGCCTGTCGCTGCTTCTGTTACTGCAAGGCAATCTCGCGATTCCACCGCCACGCCACGTCGTCACAGACCAACCTCGTCCTCGTGAACAATAAAGACGCTCTTCCCGGGGCTCGTGGCATCTCTTTGGTCCGATCGATCGACCTTTCTTTTTTCTTCTCCGTCTCTCCCCTCTCGTTTCTTTGAACCGCCTTTTCTTGGTAGTTCAAACAAACAAAAAAGAAAAATCATTCTCCCCCGCCGGTCTGGGCAATCAATCGAACACCGGATGATGTTCCGTCCGCCTTCAAATTGACTCCGTTCTGTCCTCCCCTGCGTTTCGCGTTGTTCCTCCTCACGTCCGTTTCGCCCTGTTCCGGCACGTGAAGTGGAAGCCTCACCATCTGCGCGATCTTCAGTCACCGCCAGCCTGACTACCACGCTAGTAGTAGTCTTGACTCGTCCATCATGTTAAAACCCGCCCAGTTTCTAGATACCAGACGGCGCGATAGTTTTGAAACCATGGCTGAGTCGTCCCCGTCATCTCGCCAGCCTCCGTCGCCCTGGACCACCACCTCCACGCCTGTTTCACCCGCTGTGTCCCTTTTCTCTGCCAAGGGCCACACGCGTTTTTCCAGCTCGGTTTCGTCCCTGGTTTCATCCCCAGGGCACGGAAACTCGATGGAGAGCTCGTCGCGGAATCCCTTGACAGGAGTGAAGGAAGAACCCTGTGGGTCTCAGCCCAGGGACCTCGAGGAGGATTATTTCCGTATGTTACTTGCCCTTGCTCCCAGCCCCCGTGCCTTTCCTTTTCTCTTGCTTTATTCTCCGATATTCGTCTCCTCGTTCGCTAATCGATTCCTGTCCACAGAACACTTTGACCAAGGTCTCTCGGTCGCCGAGGATTCATACTACGCTTCTTTCGATGCTTCTGACAGCTACGATCTAACGGATGCCGGCATGGATTCTGCACATTCGCCCAGGAATCGACGCTCTGATAGTATCTCCGCCCGGGGCCTTTCGCGCATCGGCTCCCGAATCTCCACCATCTCCACTCGCTGGAAGTCCAAACGTGCCTCCGATGGCCCGGACGGTGCAGATGTATTCGCAACACAGCTGCGTTCCCGCACTAATTCAGCATCATCCGCCATAGCCAGTCCCACTACGGGTTCTTTCACTCGCGTCAATTCGATCCAGGTTCCTCCATCACCCGCCAGGACTATCTTTGAGGAGGCCATCAGCGAAGCCGGCACGCAACCTATTGATATCAGCAAAGCCAACCGGTACAGCCAGGAAGAGGATTCGGCCCCTCAAGCAACGACTCCCCTACTGCCACCGTTTATGGGCGATGAACCATCCTATCAGACCGCGTCGCGCGTCCATTCTCCGTTACAATCCCCTTCAGTAGCCGACAATATGGTAGATGACGGCCCAGTTGTCTGCAGCGCTGTTGCCGATTTGCGATTGGCAGGCTTGCCTTCACCACCCCTCTCGTCCAAGCCATCTGTCGCATCGTTCAATCGTCCACGGGCCAGTACGGTGCGGACTGTCTCGGGAGATGCGCCTCCATTCACGCTCTCCGACCCAAATGACGAGTGGGCGAACAGACTCGGTCATGCCAACTTTACCATCCAGCCGGAGCCTTATGTACCTGAGACGTGTGACCTGGGAACGTTCGGGCAGCTGCGCGCAGATTGGGACCTGGCTCAGTGCAACTTCATGCGCCATCTCGTGCGGACTGGCGAACATTATGGGGTTACTTCCACGATCTACAAGCTCACCGAAGAGAAGTGGGAGTCCATTAATCGCGAATGGCGCCGCCATCATGAGGCGATGCTATCTGAGCTAGAAGTGACAGAGGGTCCCCGTCTTAGTTTGATGAAGTCCCACTGTGACCCTTGCGACCCGGTCAAAATCCCTCGCCTTCACGACAACAAGTTCCCCGAGCTAGGCGATGGCGAGATCGTGGGTCCTATGAAAATCGCTCCAGCAGCGAATGGATCCGGACTATGTCGCACCCGTTCGTTGAAACGCAACTTTGTCAAGTTCTTCCAGGATCTCGTTATACGTTCCTGATTTGACCGCCTTGACACGAACATGGAAACAATTAATGACCATAGACAGACTGCGGGAGGCTTACGATGTATACCATCTTACGACTTTTTCTTAACGCCTCTCGAACGATTGATTCAGCGAGTGATGACTTATGCCTCTCCTATAGTATACACGTTGCGACGGATATGTTTTATCTTTTTTTACCCTGTTTCTGTTCATGATCTGTGATTGCATAATGATGACTGATGACCTGTGCACCTGCGACTACTGACTCGCAGAGTGCAGTCCGTTCCTTAATGTTTGATCTCTCTGCATATGTACCCTCTTCCCCTGTTGTTAAATACTTGTTCGCGCCAACATGTATTGATAATGCTGTACACTGCCCAGCATCTCCTTTGTGTGTGTTCTCTCTGCCGGCGATGCATTCCTTGCGTCATTGTCCTTGGCAGAAAAAGTAACCGTTGGGTTGCACCGTCTAATGACTGGAGAGGAGAAGTCCGTGGACGCAAAGACAGGGGAAAGAGGGGAGCATGAAGCAGAGAAAGAGTTACGATTGTTGAAAGCAAAAGTGGCTGGGTTACCAAGCGAAAAAAAGAAACGAAACCATTGCAAGGGCGCTTCCTGGTGTTCTGTTCTGTCTTATACCCCAAGGCATGGTTCTTCATTCATTTATCCTACTTGAAATTTTACGTTTTGCTGCCCCTTCCACAAAAAGTCAAAAGCATATACCTATTATAGATACATGCCTGTTCTCTGTTTGCGTTTCTGTACACCCCAGTGTATATATACAGATACTACTATTAGATACTACCTAACTAGACCTACATATAACTAACATATTAGTACTACTTACTCATGACTCACCCACTACCCACTCTACCTAATCATGATGCCTTCCCAACGGATAATTATGGTTCCCCGCCCTTGCTTGTCCACATGCAATGCATATGCAGTGTACTTTTGTTTCCCCCTCCCCTCCCTCAATCATACATACAGTAGTAGTATGTATGTATGTATGTAGTCCACAGTTACTCAACACCCCCCTCAAAAGACCGGCCAGCCAGCCAGCCAGCCAGCCAGGGTCAGACTCAGGTCAGACAAGTCGCCTGATGCATACATGCGCGGGGTCGACCGCCTCCCTCCCTTCGACAGCCACCCGAATCGAGTAACTCGTACCGCGCACATGTCGCTTAAACTTAAGTACTTACTGTGCTTACGTTAGTTAGTTAGCTGGTGGCTAGCTAGCTAGCTAGGTAGGTAGGTAGGTAGGTAGGTAGGTAGGGTCTGGCAGATCGCTCCTTCGGCCAAAATCTATGTTGAATTGTTTTCTTTTTCTCTTCTCGTGCATGCATGGCATGCATGCACGCATTACCTTTTCGCTAGACTAGATAAATGGATAACTAGAGAGTTGGTAGAAGAACGCCTGGAACAGGGCTGGATTAGCCCATCGCTGCATATGAATGACTATGTAGGCAGCAGCTGCTGTAACTAGTAGCAGTAGGTAGCTGGAGATTGAGCTGAGCTAAGCTGTGTTCCCATGATTGCTTTCAGATGGGACACTGTTCTATGAATGCTAGTGAGTTCATTAGGTGGTCGGATACTACATAGAATAGTTGTCTTCACACCCAGTACTGGCCCCATAACCTTTTGGCGGTCTCGTCTCCTCGGAAGCGGAATTCCACGCGGATGATGTCTTGGAAGCCTTCTTCCATTGCCGGTTCTTTGAACCGGCGGAGGAAATCTCCAAAGGCGATTCCGGGGAGAAGGGTGCGTGATTCGGGGTTCTGGGTATTGAATGAAGGGTTAGTATTGAATATACATCGACTGGTGGAATGGTGTATGTATGCATGTATGGGTATAGGTGTGTCTGATGATCTGATTATGGGCCACGATACACCTGTGACCGTTGGGGAAGATAGTATTGATGGGTGGAGTTGGTATAACCACCGCCTACCTCCCTTCGATAGACTTGAATTGGGAGAGGACAAGCTATAGGTTTGGGTGGAGGGGAAGAGGGGACAATGGGGATGCAGTGCACGCGCATCTTCATCTCGCACGGACTTACCAAGGTTTGATTTGCGGCACGGACCGCATTGTTATGCCGGCAGAGGGCCGGGGAAGCTGTGAAATAGACACAACGAATCGGGACGTTGAATTCCTTAGCGACTTCTACCCAGTGGGATCTGGTTTCCGGGTCGGCGTTGGTGTTGTCTGTGCGTCTGATCAGCGACGAAATCTAACCGTTCGTGCATTTGCAATAAAACCGTGGTTACTGAGGAAGAGGGGGGATGGATCGCAATATGGGCTAGGGTTGGTGTAGCCTGGCTAGACTCGAGCCCGGGAAATCGACATTTTAGACCGTCGGAGTGTCAATGCAAGGGTGGGTGGGTTGGTCTCTTGGGGAAAGACTGCCCCGTTCATAACGTTCACGTACCGACAACCACGGATCTTCTGGCTGCAAGGTGTTCCTTTGCCACTTTGATGCACTTAGGGCGCTGTGTTAAACGGCTGGTTAGATGATAGATTATGCAATCTTGGTAGTACATAGATGTGGGTTGGTCGTTGAGGCGTCTATCTGCTGCGCGAGCGAAGCCCCTGCCACTTGTGGGCTTGGCGTAGAAGGGGGTGTTGGAAGGAGGTAACCCGTATAAGGGCTGACGATATAATGAAGAAGACGTACAGTTTTGAGCAGATCTTGGTTGACTCGTTCGTATTTCAGCGGTTCTAGATATTCCCAGTAGAATGAGGATTTGCCCGCACCAGGGCTGCCGCAGAATATCACCAGCTCGAGAGGACTCTGGCGAGAGAAAGGTGGCGCCACTGCATCATGCAAGACAAGTTGTCAATAGGGTACTCTGATGGTCGATTCACAATCACCCCGTGCATTGAGACTCACCGTCGTCAGTTGGCTCTGCTTGCAGGTATATTGTCGGATCGAACGGTTCCACGAGTGGCTCTGGATCAGCATTGAGGAAGAACTCCTCGGGCGTCTTAAAGGGTACTTTAACATTGAGTGCAAATCCGCTTGAACCGCCGTTAGCGTATCCGGTCCGTGAGTGTGCTTCAAAAGGCCAGCCTTACCGGTCGACCATAGAATGATCGTTTGGCCGTCCAGCAGCGTCCCCTACAAAAACGGACTCTGCCAGATTGACTCCCGACACATCAAAGTCATAGTCGTCGAGCATCTCCTTCCATAGACCTGTCCTGGGTTTCCTATATTCGTCATCTTCTGTGGCCGCATATACACTGAGAGGGATGTCCAGTTGCTTCATGACAGCCGACGCCCTCTCCTTGAAGTTGACAAGGCTCTTGGAGTCGCTCTGGCCTTTCTTAAGATCTTTCTTGAGACTGATCTTTTTTTGATTCGTTACGACCACCACGTAGTATCTGCACAGAAGAGAGATCAATATCCTGTTGTCCGGAAGCAGTCCGATCAAGGAACTATAAGTCAACCTACTACATACCCATTCTCGTTCAATTCCTTAAGTTTCCCAGGTACTGTATCATGCCACCACTTCCAGTCTGACCCATTCCTGGGGAAAGTATTTCCAGAGGCTGTCGAGACGAGCGTTGAATCCTAGGTGCGATCACCTAGTCAGCCTCGAGCTCGTGCAATGATATACCGTAAAATCGCTGAACGGTCTGGTTTTCAACTGACCAGGTCAAATGCCGCGATCCTAGGCTTCTCTGTACTATTTTTGTGACCGAGTTCCGAAGTATACTTGCCAATGACCGCACTGTTATTGACAATGCGCCAAGTGATCTGTTCGGGCTTTTTCTGAGATGCCGGAGTAAAGAAGGAGGAAACAGCTTTTTCTAGTATTTATCAACCCTATTAGTATAGAAACGTACGAAAACAGAATAGGTATGCCTCACTAGTTATGGTGGACTCAACCTTCCTTTTGAGTGGAGGCGGCGAAATAGCTCGAGTGGGGGAAGCTGTACGTTTCACGCCCCCGCCGCCGGCCATCCTGAGATACTGGAGTCTGGAAATAATCTTGAATATGTTTGCCGGGTACCGTGGTTCTGAATCTAGCCGAAAGAGAGATAAACTGCGACTGGATGGCTCGAACTGGTGTCGGATTCAATAGCGGAAGTCGACGCGCTGACGCGCGCCTGAATTTCGCGAAGTCACATGCTTATATTGACGGCTCATTGCACCCATACAGTTGATGGATGCTACAACTGCACCGCTGACATCAATTGAATCAAGTGAGGTGTATATTTTCAGTTAAAGTTTGCTTTCCTAAAGAAGATCTCAGCACTTTTTTTTTTAAAGGCTCCTAATGACAAATTTGAATTTCGAATGATTTATCTACTGAGAGCCATCAACTCCGGGGTATATAGCACGGCTAAAAAGATATGATAACACATGATTACTTCGCTCGCGTATCCAGAGACAGCCGATCCGCCATCTCTAGACGGACGGCCGACTTGAGCTGCTCGCGAAGCCCGAACAAATGCTGCGAAGCCGTCCTCATCATCTCCTGATTCCCGCCGTCCTGGACGGTGATAGCAGCTTGCAGGACATAGCTCCCTGTCCGTTCCAGCGGTGAGAGTTCCTGATAAGCAGGCAGCTGCCGACGAGGTCCATGTGATTCCTGCGTCCCCGTCGGGTAAAGCAGGACACGGTGTAGGAAGATAACGATGTCATTGAGAACAAAGACATCCCCTTCCACCACGTACTCAGTGACAAAGCTGAACCCAGTTTGTCAGCTGACTAGGACCAATCAAGATACGAAGGAGCTGGATATGCGCCGAGGAGTACGGGATGCTACTAACCTATAGCCCCAGGCATTCATGGGCGCCGTGATATCACCTTTGGGCAGCGTGGCACTGGCCATCAGACGAGCAGTTACGGCGGATCGAGTGCCTGCCTCGGGAATATCTCTGAACTCAAGTTTCCAGGGCTGGTCCTCGTAACTGTAAGACGATGAAGACGACGAAGGCTTCTCCTCCAATCCGGACATGGAGACATCGGGATCTCCAGATGAGGAAGGGTTCCCGCCAAAGTCGGCTTTGGCGACGGGACCGACTACTTGGGTATAGAACATGCCGCCATTGAGCATTTTATTAAGGCGCTGCAATTCGACACCCTGCAGATCTTGACTGGCCCCAACCCGGGTGGTGGTCAAACCTGGTTTGCGGTAGGCCTTGAAAACCAAGCGTCTTTCCAGGCGGTGACGGGGTTGCATGGCCGTCAACCCGGCCAGCTGTTGAAGGAGCTCATGATGCTGGTGCGCGGGGACCGAGGCGAAGAGCAGAAGCTCATGCATAATCGCAAGAGGAAGAACCGGGGTAGAAATCGAGACGAATAAGAATAGAAATCGGGAGTTCGTTCGAGCCTGTCTGTAGCTCCCTTAGCTCCGGCCAGCTTTGCTCAGGGTAAGACGGAACACATCAGGCAAAGCCGCAAATCAGGCAAAAAGCACGGGTGAAGTCGGGTCGGAGACACCTTCCGAGTGTCCACTTTGGTCCGGCCGGTAAGTAATATTGTTATGGTACGGTAACTGCCAGACAAGTCTCGATAATTCAGTAGTAACACAATAGTTGAATAACAACCATCCACTTTCTGGCTGGGCGGAAAACGCGTGGGGAGATAATAATCATGTGATATCACGCGATTGTAACTCCGAGGAGAGTAAACCAGGGATTCAGTGTGAGCGGCAAATGCTAGAAGGCAAAGTTTAAGAAGACAACAAATCAATCAACCATAAAAGATTTTTTGAGATTTAAACTTTAGGATTTTTTCTTTTTCCCTGTTCCTCTAATATTGCTTGTGTTGAAAATTTCCCTTTTTGGACAGGGCTAATTGGGGTAGACTTATCCGAGTACATGCCAAGATGGGGGAGGGGAAGGAATTTACTATTAGTGAATAGTAGTGAGGGTGAGTTGCCCTTCTTCCCAGGGCTTGCGGGGATCAGATCCCGGAAGGTAAAAAGTACAAGTACAGTCTTAGTTCTTACGCAAGAGTGAGGGTGTACGTATGTATGTGCATGTGTGAGGGGGATCACGCCAGACTACGTACTTGTGATGTTTCTCCGCTCAGGTGATCTAAGATAAGAGAGGGTTTGTTACACCAACTGGAGCATCATAACGTCCTCCGGGGAATCCTACGAATGAGGGGAAGGCGAAAAGAGACGTGCAGTGGAAAAGCGTCGGGAGGAAAGGCGATTAGAAGGAAGCACCGATGCAGGTCCCCCCAAATCCAAACTCACTGGCCAGTCAGGCACGGGTCTTCCTTCACCGGGGATGCGGGTTTGGGCAAGGATCGGGGCCGTCGGGAGTAATCATCAGGTGTCAATCATCCTAACACTATCAGTCGAGTATCTGATTTGGGGAAAAGATGGAGAACATGATGTCGTCGCTATCGAATTGGCAATGACCAGCTAGTACCGACTCGACCGAATAGTCTCTGATCATACCACAAGCAGCATACAACCAGACGTTGAGGAGTAGTAATCGTGCCAGATTGATGGAATGGTGGAAGGCAAAAGCCCGGATCACAAAATCCGGCGGCGGGTTTCTCGTTAATAACCCGTATTACTCCATACTTACCACCAAAGCTGGGCTTATCAAAAACCCACACCCTCGCTTCCGCTCCGACCCTCGTCGGCATTTTCCCTCTCCTCCTCATTCATTTCTCTTCCCCTTCCCCTCCAACAGTCTTTCCAATTCTTCTCCTGCTCTTTTCCCTTCGTCCAGACAGCCTTCTGTACAGTCCTTGCCTCTTTACCTTCTCTCAAAATATATAGGCCTTCTGTGTCCTTGTCGTGGAGAATCCGCCTGCTCTTCAAAGCTTCCTCTTCCACTTCCAACTTATTAATCGCTTAATTCGGTCGCGTCGGACACCAGCGGTTTCTCTCGATTCCTCGCTTTTCATCCTTACGACTACCATCTTATAATCTATAACCCTATCTTCCTTACTCCTACTATACAAAATGCGTGCCACTTTTGCTCTCCGCAGCGCTGCCCGCACCCCCCTCATCCGGTTCCTCGGCCGGCGTTCCGTGCCTCGTATGCATTCCTTTCCACCCGTCAATTCTACGCGCCTGCCTCTTTGTCTAACATGACCCATCTCCAGAGTCCGTTGACCACACCCCCCGTCCTCACCCCGCTTCTCCTTCCGGAATCCTCCCGGACTCTTTCGCCGCCTACCGTATCAAGGCTCAGCAGCACGGCCCCCTTGGCCGTGCCTCTTTCTCTCAGGGCATTGGCCGCAGCGCTGGTGCCTCCCTGGGCCCCGTTCAGCCCAAGCAGGGTGAATTCTTCGACCGCGACGAGCTTCCTGCCCGTTTCCACCGCCTTCCCTGGTCCGAGGCCGAGATTGAGGCCATTGAGACCGGCGGTGCCAGCCTGTTCGCGTAGATCATTCCAGGATCTCCCTCAACGAGAGATGACGCAACGGTAGCGGTCACGGTTTGGTGATTGACGAATACTATCACGTTAAGATAGAGTACGACCATCGGCATGGGGCCGTGGCAGCCGTTGTTCTCCCAATTCAACCATGGAGTAACAGGCGAGTTGTGGGGCCTGGTTCGTCTCGCATCATCGGAACTTGGATGGTACTATAATCAGGGGCTGGGAGCACCGTCGCATACTGGTGATGGGTCGTTTGTTGGCATTGTCCAACCAGGAGCTGCTTCCGTCCCTGCACTTCTTCGATTGCTTCTTTTTATGCTTTTCTTTTCGGTCACGGCGCTGGTGGTTGCTTGTTTCGGAGCTTAGCGGTTTGGATTCCTTGTATTTGGGGCGCGACACATGACGGATGCTTTCTTGTTGTCTGGCTGGGGCTTGCTGAGATATCTTCGGATTTCTGTGCATAGATGGTTGTTTCATTCGGATCCAAAAGTCTGCTGCATGTTGGACTATCCTCGGTTTGCGGGGCTTTGTTTGAGTTCTTTCCTGAGGTTTATTAGTACTATACAGGGGCTCGAGGAGACCTTGAATACGATCAATCAATTCAACATAACTGTTTGCAGTCACGTAGTCTACTGTAGAGAGATACTGGTCATCCATCCGCGATTCTGCCGGACTGCAGCGGACAGATGTCATGACACGTGCCCGTATTCTTAGCGTCAACTCCTGCCACGCAACAACAACTTTCTATACAACTTCCATCGAGCTACGCGTCTCCAACATCGCGTCAGCTCTCAAACGGGACTTTCATCGAGACCAAGAGGAACGCGCGCATATAATGGCACCTAAAGAGGACAGCACCGCAATAACGTTCACCGAGGTGGACGAAGTCAATCACCCTACCGCAACCTACATTTACTCCGAGCCCGCAGCGGGCCCTGCACGTCCTGAGCAGGACAAGAAGCTTGGAGAGAATTGGGGACGAGTGGATGTGGCAGTAAGTGATAACTAATGTTACCCAATCTGAGCACTAGGCTGCAAAGCTGTCATTCCGATTTAACCATTTGCTTGGTAGCATGCTTCCTCCACTACTCTGGCAGCTTGGTCTTCAAAGAGCGTTCTAGACTTTCTGGTTGAGGTCTTCCTTCCTGCTGGATATCCCCACAGTGTCACGGATGATTATGCGCCGTAAGATACTGTTGATCTCTCTCCCTAGCATTGGGCTTTACTAAATCATACAGATATCAATTGTTTGTATGTAGAAAGCGTTAAAGCCGAAGCACTACCTTACTTGCCCCCTATCAGACTAGACGGCTAATCCACGAAGGACTCTCTCCAAGCCTTCAGCAGCTCGATTGCTGGTCTCCTATCCTCGAGAGCAGTGCTGCAAGGTCGGTAGCTGTTTTGTTTGCACCAAACAGCTTGTCCACAGACTACATACCCATGCTAACAGCCCTTAGGTGTTGGAGTTGGCAACGCCGATGCCTCACCCACCGCAGCCCTCCTGCTGCATATACTACAAGATTCCTCTGGCCGGATCGCGACGATTCTCTTCGCGCACCGGGTCGGTACTGCTCTCGAGCCAGAATGCAAGATGTACCGGCTGGCAGCAGACGTCTTCAACGATCTAGCAATGATCCTCGACTGTCTCTCGCCAATGACCCCAGCAGGTGCTCCTCGAGTCACTGTACTCAGCACAGCAGGTGTCCTTCGAGCTCTATGCGGAGTAGCAGGGGGAAGCTCCAAGGCGAGTCTAAGTGCACATTTCTCTCGCTGGGGGAACTTAGCTGAGGTCAATGCCGTAAGTGAATCAATCGTTATTCGAACCCTGCGCCTGGGACACAACCACTAATCTCTTGTCAACAGAAAGACTCATCGCAAGAGACAATCATATCCCTCATTGGCATGCTCGTAAGCCAGACATACCCTAACTACTACAGCCCATCTACCCCAGAGCAGACCTGACCAAGAACCTCACAGGTCGGCTCCTTCGTCGTCTCCCGCGTGACCAATTTCTCCACAACCTGGATATGCCTCTTGATGCTTCTAGCCCTGCACCTCAGTCTCAACTATGCAGCCGTACGCTCCGTCCAAATGACCAGTCTCAACAGACAGCGAGCCAACATCGTCTTCTCAACTCTCCTAAGCACCGACCCAGACCTCACACAAATCCTCCACCCAGAGCCCACCAAACAACAACAGCAGCAGCAAACCCACCAAACACCCTCCTGGAAGACCCTAACCCCAGCCCACGTCTCCAAACAAGAGAAAATCTTCGAAATAGACGGCATCCTCCGCTGGTCCTCCTCAACAACGACTCCCCCTCAACCCCTCGGTTACTGTCGTATAGGCATCTCTCTGCAACAATTCCTCTCCTCGTCTGCACTATCCACCACATCTTTTAAATCCCTCCGAACCCCAATCCCAATGCCCCAACTCACCACCCTCTTCAGCAAAGAAGAATACATCCTCTACCTCACCACCAACCGCAGCAGCAGTAAGAAGAACCCAACATGGCACGCCAACATCCTACTCAAGAATACTACTACAAGTCAATCCCAGCTCAAGGCATGGGCGCATGCCTTGCTGGCTGCAAGGGTTTTGTTGACGTCATCAGCAGCAGCAGCGGATTCCATCAACACCTCAGACCAGATTGGATCTACGATGGATGTACTGCACCGGACGTTGGAGTTTCTGAATGAAGGGTCGAGGTTCGATCGGTATACGACTGTGTTGACGGACAATGGCTGGGATTTGAGCATTGCTGCGTTGGAGACGAGGTCGGGAAGGAGGGTCGTGGTGTAACTAACGTAGCTAGCTTCTCATGGCTCATTGGTTTACTTAGTGTACTCGTGTGTAAATCAGTGATGAAGGTGGTCTAAAGAAGATCATTAATGCTTTGTGGCGATCGATAAATAGGTATTGAATATGTAGGAGCACTGTTGATGGGTGCGATAAGCTTTCAATACTGACGATTTATGACAAGGCAGTCTACTCAATCCTACGTTTGAGCACGGAACAAGGTGAAGATAAAAAGCATCCAATCCATGGGTATCTATCGACCAGTACACAGTGATGCTAATGCTAATGCTAATGCAAAGTGTGATGCTAAAACACGGAGGAGAAAGGAAAAAAAATGCAGTTGTGCCCTCTGACAGAAGGGGGATAAAAGACAACTCCCATGCACGCACACATCAACAAAATGTCACCTCGACACTCCACACCACTCCCCCTTGTGAAAGATTCAATATGGATACACACACACACACAAAACGCCAAGAGACATAACCACCATCCCGTTTTGGAAACCCCCAAGTCTATATGGTTTTGATGATGACAAATGGAATGATGCACGCTGGGTCGCTTGCTTCAATGCAAGTGGAAGAAAAAAAAAGGCAAAAGAAGATGACAGAACGCCGGAATATGCTTAAATCATAATGCACATGCATTACACCGTCCACTCGTAGTCAGTGAGTCAATGCGACATATTCGCTCAATAACCGAGAGATCAATCATATATGCGGTATCAGGTTATGCAGATCGGATCATGCGGTCTAGCCGATGCGGTGAGAGGAGTAGAGATCAGGATGCCATTTTTGGCGATCCGGCGAGAATTCGGAGCGAAGAAGGCTTGTTAGTGATGAAGGACATCATCAGAGCTTTGAAGCTCTGCCAGATGGGGTGGGATTTTGGTAAGGTTGTTTTCGGCCGGTTTTGAACGGCCAGTCATTCGTCCATGCCAGACAACTTGAAATGCTGGTTGCCGGAGCCTCCGTGACCTGAGCGCTTTTTGAAGCCCAACTTCAGTCCCATCTTTTTCCATGGGTTGTCGGTGCGCTTCGGGCTGTGGGCCAGGTGCATGCAGTGAGGATCACTGGAGGGCGGCGTAGTCGGCGGTGTCATTGGTTCGCCTGCACTGGCACTCGATTGCAAGCTTCCAGAGTCATCAGTCAACGCGCCAGACCCGGAATCTCCGCTGGCGTTGGAGACCTGCCCCAGAGTCCGATGGCCGACCTTACCCATGGAAGTCATTGCACTCAAGGAGAAGTTCGAGCGGCTAGGCGGAGAACCGACGGACACCGGCGATCCCAGATCCTTGGAAGACTGGGGAGACTGCCGTCTCCTCTTCGATCGGCCCCGACTGGCCGTGTGCTCGTCGAAGCTGGAGTTCGATACGACGGTGATATCATCCTCGTGAGAGAACAGCGGCTCCGATAGCGGCAAAACGTGAGCGGTCGAAGCATGCGAGTTGAGAAACGGCAGAAAGATCGACTCCTCCATCAGATCATGGACGAGTTTTACGGCAGCGTCCAGAGTTTCGGGCAGCGGCGGGTTAGGGAGATTAGCGTGTCGAAGGATGTCATCGCGGACCTCGCTGGAGACGTTGATCTCTCGTGGAGATCCGGGCAGAATGTAAGCGGTCAACAGTCGCTGCCAGAGCATACGCAGATGCTGGCTGCCGGTGCAGTCGGTGACGATGGGCGATTCATTCAGCTGGCGGCTCAGGGCATCGTATGTTTCCCGGTACCGCTTAGCCTCCAAAGTGAATTCCAGGGTCTCCAGACAGTGGTTCTGCGAGAGATAGGCCATAAAGGCACTGAGGGTGTATGGGGCAGGTGCAGTGTTGGCCAGCACCTCATCTAATGAGGGACGCATGGGACAGAAAGCACCCGGAGGAACCGTCAAACTCAGCGGACGCGAACCGGAGGAGTCCATGTCCTCGTCCGACTCGCTGTCCGATGAGGAAGACGTGGGAGAAAGCTCAGGGGTGGTGCTGGGAGTATGGTGTCGGAAGAGTATGGGAGGATGCAGGGTCTTCTTTTTAAGCATCGCGTACAGCGTGCGTCGGTCACTGGGGTACGGCGCAGGTGTGGTGAAGCCCCGAAATCCACCTCGTTGTTGCTGTAATCCTCCGAGACAGCCCAGGCAGTGAATCCGGTACTTCGCCAGTCTCGAAAGCTGAATGGCCACCCTTTCCGGAGAGGCCAGACTCGTCGATAGGAGAAGCCGTGTTTCAGATGGTGAAGCGTAAAGAGAGACAGCGCGACGGTGAGGCGGCGGCACTGAGCGGGTAGAAAGGCTGAAGCGAGACCCGGCGATAAGGTATTGGTGGTAGTCGTGGTAATAGTATTGCAGGGTAGAGTTGAGTAGATAAGGGAAGACCTCAGTTAGTGAAGGATTGAGATCTGTTGGTGGACAAAGGATTGATTAGTCGTTTCGATGTCCCGCAGCAAGGGTATAGGCAGCAGCAGCAGCGGTTTTCCAGAAGGGTCAGAGAAGACGGGGGGTGTGATGGGAGTGTATCGGAGGAGGAAAGTTGGTAATTGGGGGCAAGGAAAAAGTAAAAAACGGTTGTTAATAATAAGAGACAGGACTAAGGCCAGGCACAGCGATAGTAGTAAGTTGTAAAGGGAATTGAGAAAAGAAAAGAAGATGACGCCACAGGAGACACAGCCGAATGGCAGAGGGAAGCGAGAGGGGGGGGGAATGACTGGTAAGTATTCAAATAAGAGGAGGACCAGCCATATCCAGAGGGTGTGAGTGAGAGAGTAAAGTGTGAGTGAGAGAAGAGTCGAAGAAACAAGGCAGGACGGGCCAGTGGTGGGTGGAGTGAGGTGATGCCGATCAGGACCCCTTCAAAAGTTCTCAGAACCTGCACGGAAGCGTCGAGCACCCGGGGGGAAAGAGCGAAAGAGCGAGAGAGAGCCAGAGAGAGAGTGAGAGGAGGGGGGGGGGGCCACACAGGAAAGTGAGTAAGTGGAGTGGAGAGAAGCCAGCCAGACAGAGAGAGGGGGGTGGGGGGCCCGCCAGAAAGTGAAAATCGAGAAGAAAGTGGATGGATTCGCTGGATTTGCTGGCCCACAGGAACAACCGGCGGCCCAAGATTTCCTCACTTCCAGAGCCCATCCACGTTGGCTGGCAGTGGATGCTCTCCCTCTGCAATTCCCATGGGAACCTCGCCTTCCCACACCACGAATCACCGCTGACGAGACTTCCCGGTCGATCGTACCCAGGATGAGCCCCCAGCCTATCACGCCGAGTTCGGCGGGTCTCCTCAGCCAGTCACAGTTGCAGCCCAAAGAAATAATGCCACCCACCCCTCCCAAAATGTAAAAGTAAAAATCTAATCGGGAAAGAAAAACAGGGAAAAGTGAAAATATTTCCAAAAAGAAAATCGTCACTTTTGGAGAGACAGAAAGAGGGAGAGAGGAGGGGGGGCTGCGTATTTCTTTGTCTCCTCCTTCCCAATTTGGATTTCTCTCATTTTCTTTTTTCTTTTCTTCTTAAATCCCTAATTCCGCTTATTCTTCAAAGAGAGAAGAAGAAATCAAAGCTGGGAAGGGGAAGAAGGCCGGCAGGAAAAAATTCCACGCTGATCATGAAAGCAACAATGACTGACTGACTGACTGACCCCAGGCAGACTTTCTAGAACCAGACACACACGTTGGAGGGATGAGGACTACGCGGCTAGTAGATAGTAACAGAGGCATGGCCAACCAGGAGAGAATCACGTCATGCCCCTAAGGCATGCCTCAGACACTAGCCCAGAGAGTGACTCGCAACCATTGCAACCCAAAAAGGATCTGAGAGGCCAAAATGTGGACCATGAATCGAAATTGGCTCCCGTCGCTGGTCTTGAATGGATCACCAGAACGCGCGATGGATCTCCGGCCGATGAAGTAATAATCCAGAGTTCCAGCTGCTGGATGTGAGGCCGAAGGTGGGTCCAAAGCAACGCAAGTTTAGCGTTGGGGGCAGTCAAACTCGATGGTGCAAGGTCGTGTTGTGTGTGGTTTGTGCTGCTGCTGCTGCTGCTGCCGCCGCCGCTAACTACTCAATCCCATCGTGGTGTGGAATATAAAACCGGCCATGGTGGATCCTGGCGCTTGTTTCTTCTGCCCTTCAACAATGAATGACTCGAGAAGAGGGCCCTCTCTCAGCTCTGTGGATATCCCATCTGCCTTGGCCTCGCGTAGTGCTCACTACCACTATGACTGTCTGGCAGTCTGCGGTTGTTGCTATGATGGTATAGACCAGGTCGATCGATCGATCGACCAGCGGACCCCAAAGCAATATCCCGTCATGGATTGCAGTTGAAACAGCATAGTGGAGCGACCGAAAATATGACAAGCACCATGGGGTAACAACAGAGCCAACACGAAAAAGATCAAGAAAATAAAAATACAAGATTACAAAGAAAGGAAGGGGCCGAAGGAATGGACCCAAAACCGTAACGAAATTGAGGGAAATAAGAAAAAATAGCTTTCTAGAAAGAATGAAGGAGAAACCAATGTCGTTCACTCACCATGCGTCAATTGAAATGCGACCTCCCGCAACAGAATATCCGTAGAAGGAGACCGGCAGCAAGGGGGCGGTCGCCAAAACGCGCGTTCAACGCCAATATATCTCAACGGTGCAGCAACGAGGGAGGGAAAAAATCGCTCAGGGCTGATCAAAAATGATAGATAGCGGAGCTTATGTAGGTTGCAGGCAAGTAGGCAGGCAGGCAAGCCGAAGAAGAAGCAGGCGTGGAGTTTAATGTATGTATGTATGAATGTATGCTGTAGGTATTCAACGCCCCGGTAGACAGAAGTAGAAAGGTAAATATGATATATGATATGATGCACCCTACAGCAACAAGCGAATTTCCGCAACGGGAGAAGGATAGTAGAACAAAATTAGAAACTCGGACTGCAACAACTCATTAGGCGCCCAGGAACCGGATTTCTTGCAGCTTTTGTATGGAGAAGGCGCCTGAATTCAATGCAGAAAGCTTTGATCAAGTTGATTGCCTGATGCGGTTTGGGAGCAGAAGAGAGAAAGGAAAGGAAAGAAAAAAAAAAGTGGTGGCAACTGGGCTCGTATGTGCCAGTCTGGACCCGATCGCAGTCCGCCGTAGCCCCTCTTGGGCTACGGAGTACATGTACCTGAGCCCTCCCGGTGACCGCAGCAGGTCGCAGAGGTACCAGCTACATACAAACTTACATACAAGGACACACTGTCAGCAAACAAGCTGGGGTTTGCATTGCCGCTGTGCTTGAAACCCACGCACAACTGAGCCAATGCCAGATGGAAGAATTGCTTAGATGCAATGATGAATCCGTTAATTAGTCCAGCCCAGATGTGTTGTCGCATCCACAAGACACATGGCCATCTACTTGGCGCAAAGATTACTTTAGATGTAGGAAGTAGAAAGACGAAGTTCTGCCCACTACACCGGAACGGCGAGACAAAGAATACTTTACCACACCCGAACGGAGTACTCCGAACATTGTTTTCGATTCTTTTAAAGAATTAATTTAAACCCCATGTAGACCTAACCTCACCGTGGACGTTCTTCCCACCGATACGATACTAGCTGTACCAATTCGGAGACGGAGAACAACTCTCCGGATTGGCCCCCCTCTCAACGGACGATAATGATGAATATGATCTCAAAGGCGCACGACGGCCTAACGCTGTCGTGCAGAGCGGCCACCCCGCAATGATTGGTCAAGCTGGCGCAGGATCTACAGGATGCCAAGCAGGCTGTGCAGCCAAAAAGGCAAGGGGGGGAAGGGATACATTCATAAGGGTTCCACCAAAAGACCAAAGGTAGAGAAGAGGGAGAGGGAGGGAGAAAGTCTGTAGGGAGAGCTTGCAGGTGGTAAATTGTATAGAGAGAGTTTCGAGCCTTATGAGTGCAACCCAGACATCCATTGGGACGATTTCAAACCCGGCTGCAGCAAAAGCATGGTGTGGGTGAGTAGTGAATGCCTGTCGGGCCAATTCCCTTCAGGAAAAAAACCTTCCTCATGTGCAGTAGCGTATAGAAAGTGGTGGTTGCTGGTGGTTATGAGCGGATCTGCAAGCCGACGAGGAGAGTGTGGTTGCAGACAAAGAATCTCCAGCAGATAGGAGCTGCGAAAGCTGCGTGCAACTGTTCTTCGCGGAGTCAATCGCGGAGTCGACTGGCTCCAGTTATGGGGTAAATAGTGCCGTGCTACGCTGGAAAGGTTCTAGTACAGGATAACACCATCGTGCTAAGCGCCATCAGCTTCTGAGCGCCAATTCCGATTATTACCCAGGAGGTTTAACCCCCATCCACAATCCTTTGCAACGTCCAATCCGGGGGGCGGAACGGCTGGACGGCGTGGTATCACCAGTAATGACCCTTGTCCGGGGGTTGTGTTTAGTGGCTCTCCCCAAACGCGCCTGCAAGGGCCTGCAGACATGCAGCATACTGGTGTATGTGTCACAGGGTGGTGGTGATGGTTAACGAGAAGAACATCTTCCGATCCCGGTGTGGTCGTGGTCGCGGGCTCAGTGTCAAATTCCGGGACATTGATTCATCATTGCAAACCGTTGTCGGGAAACCAGCCGACAAAGAAAAAAAAAAAAGAAAAAAGAAAAAAGAAAACGGAATCCTGGAAATTCTTACCTTTTCCAGAACACGAAGGAAGGCGCAAAGAAATTTCGAGGAATGCTGGTTTGCCCCAGTTGCGAACCGCAAGGGAGAGCGAGAGAACCAGCCCAACCCTTGCGGCATCCACTAATGAGATGGCAACTGGGGAGGAGGGAGAGGGGGGCTTTCGGCCCGCCCGTACGCAGTTACTGTTGATTGTGACCAGTCAGTGGCCACGCCTGACGAAAAGGCGATGAGAGTGTGTGGCATTAGCGTTGTCCAAGTGGTCGAATTCTGGCCACTTCCGAGGGTCCTCACGGCTTTGTGGATTGGTGGTGCCACCCCCCACCCCCCCATACACACACGCACAACTAGTCAACCAGCCAATGCCATCAGAGATGGATGAGCAACGTGTTTCCTGTTTGAGGTTGGCGCCTTTAAACGCTGTGCTCACGAGGTGCAGTGCCTTCCTTTATCTGGTCCAGAAGCTTGTTAGCGGCGGTGGAGCATGGCTCTCGGGGCGTCTTTGCCAGGCCTTGGCGCGATAGGGGCATATCGTTTGAAGACCTTCTCCTTCTCTTTACTCTCTTTGGGCAAGTGCATTTTATGACCTGCAGGTACTGATGATACATAGTAGTAATTGAGTAGATATGGAGTAGTAGTATACTTTAGTATACTGCGAACCTGTTACCTAGCGATCAGGTGTCATTCTGGGTGGCGGACGGGTCTTGATGTTGTGTTCTAGAATGACATGGACCTTTTTCCTCACCAGTGTATCTCATCGGATGTTGTTGTGCTACCACGTAGTCCCTGTCAAAGAAAAGGTTCTACGTCAGCACTAGAAAGAAGCCATACAGAAGGTTCCATGGAGTGACACGACAGGCGAAGACTCGAGGAGGCGTACAAGATCTACCGCCTCCCTTGATATCGCGCCATCATCAGCAACAGCGTTCGAGTAGCTTACGCATGTATAAGTGGGAAGGGTGTTGTGTAAAGGGGAGGGATTTTCTGAGTTACCATCCATCAATTCGACAAGCCACACCCAAATAACGTCATGTACCTGCTGTGTGATGCCCGTTTGCAGATCAGTCCAGCACCCAGTAAGTAAGTGGCTTGAAGGGTCGAGTGACACTTGAATACGACACAGATTTATGGTCCCGGTAACCTTACTGCCTACATTGCTTGAAGCTTCTGAGTAAGGTCATCTCAGGACGGTCACGCCTGAGTCATCTTGACTAATTGGCTCTGCTTATCAACTTCCATTACATCTTCCATGGGCTGTTGTGCCACCTGATTGATTGTTCATCGAACGGGTGCCGGGGTCGTCGCATCAACTGACCAGCAGAGCAAGATCATCATGAAATTCTAGATTGATCATGGAAGCTTTCGAAGGAAATCCATTTTTTTTTTTTCCTTTGCACAACGCCACTCTATTAATGTAACAACAACAAGAATCTTTGCATATCACCAGGGACAGAATTAATCTACGATCATCAAAAATGGAAAAGCGCTCCGATATGCTCCGGACTGATAAAGAAAGAAAGAAAGTCCTTAGCGACGGATCGGGTGAGGGTGGCAAAGCAGCGCGGTGGCTTATCAGTTGGCAATGAAAAACTATTTCGGAGTGCTGAACCTAATCTTTAGGCTAGTGAAGTCGCTGCTCCTCTGGGAAAGAGAATCATCGGAGTCTTATCAAACTTCGGCGGCATAAATATACCAAAAATTGAGCCCGTCTCTCTCTCCACATATCAACTTAATTATCAACTTACTATCCGGACTCCGAAGAGTGATAGATAGGACCAGTGGACCACAGCAACTACTAACTAATGGAGACAAATTACCTAATCCCCGTGCCAGTTCACGCCGACGATTAGCGACGGTACCCGCCCTGGCACTTATCCTCGTTTGCTCCATGTTTTATTCATTAGTTAGGACTAAGGAGGGGGCAAATATTGGGTCCAGCCAACAAGGTTGTCGGCACCGCCCGCACACCGAAACCCCAAAGGTAGAACGGAGTACTGATAGGGAAAGTTAGGTATCAATTTGCATCGGAGGTAACACCAAATAACTATCTAATAGCTATGACTAAATTTGGGTATAGTCATTTTTTGCCAATGGTGGACACACCAAAACTAAAAAGCTCAATGGTAGTGAAGCTATTCGAATGATATTGGATACCTTTCGCCTCACTTCTCGTCTCATAGCTTCCTGCATGCAGAAGTAGGATGCGAACAAGAGCCCACTTGCAGAAGCAACTCTTGGAGCTAAGCAGGTAGCTGCTGCTGCTGCTGCTGCTGCTGCTACCAACAGCTCTCCATCTTTCTAGCAAGCTAGCAAGTTGAACAACCATTCAGAAACTCATACGTACCTACAGCTCCAATTGACCCCATCGTATCGAGGGCGCTGCCAAGGGTTGGTCACCACGTGTACGACCTCAATTGCTAAATGCGCGAGACCGCCACGAAGCCACGTTTCGGCCAGCTGTCAGAAGAGAAGATTTTTCTCGTACAGCTGTTTCTGTCTGGCAGATTTTGACCTTCTAATTGCTAACAGCTTACATTGATGGTGAAGTTGGCGCTGTATGTATGCACTGCACCGATTGGAGACTTACAATTCTACGGGGAGTTCGGAGTCAACCGAAGGAGCAACAAAATCCACCGTAAATCACCTACAACGTACTAGTCACAAGCCTCCTATGATCGGCGACAGTCAAGTCATTGAGCTACTACAGTATCAATCCTGGCAATGAAAGGACCCTCATCACTCATCTCATCTCTTTCGCCATCATAAACTTCTAGTACGTACTCCATACTTGGGCTCTACGAAAGAACGACCTCCAACTCAGATCCACAATTTCTCCGTGGTCGGCAATACACTATGCCGCCGCACTAGCCAAGAAAACGAGAGTTATGACGCGATCAGACACCGCTTGGAAAGAGATCTCTTACACGGGAAAAGGCAGCAAAGAATACCCGGTCAGTGCTAATTAGTGAGGCAGGCAGGCTGGCACTTGGATCATCATAGTAAGTGGATGATATAAGGAAGATCCGGACCAGGGCAGCCCAACGCGATGAAAAAGATAAAAGCCTGAAGAATATGACGAAGTGGCCTGATGCCTGTCTGTCTTTCTGCTTCTCCCGTCAATCTGAAACAGGCGAGTGGGAACTGGGAACTGGGATTCCGATTCGATTCTCGGGCCCGAATTGCTGCCCCCCCCCTCCCCTCCCCATTCCCACTTTGGGTCTAGACCTACTGTAGTGGAGAATAATGAGAGGATTGTCTTGTCTGATGATCCGTTGTCGGTCATCATATGTTTAGTTTTGGTTGGCCCGGCAGTCAATCAGATGCTCGGGATACTGAACTGTCACTTTTCTATGTAGGAGCTTGTTATTCTCGTCATTCAATCAGAGCTGAGAAGAACTTCCCCTCCATTATCTTCAATATTATCTATACATCCTTCTACTATAGTATTCTTGTATGATGCGTATATAGTAGGATACTATTATGATCATCCCATCACTAAGTAACTACTACAAAGTACTTACTACGTAGTTATCATCAAACTGTCCACACTATATCCCTGCACCACATCTGCAACATGACAGCATCAAACCACCAACATGACGGGATCCATAGCTACTAAGTACTTAGTAGAATAATGATTGCCATCGCCGATCCCCCATCACCATCACCATCATCCCGGTCTATATTCCGTGTATTAACGGAACGGGGTAGTAACTAAAAGTATGCACTCCTCCCAAGAAGGCAAACCCTATCACAGACAGACTTACGAAGACAACTACTCCCCTCATCTGCAACGATGATTCGTTCACTTTCAGAAAGTGAAGTAGCCAAGCAGCCAAGCAAGTTGCCAAGACAGGAAGGAAAACATATTCCTACACCATCGTGTCTTTTTTCCACTGGGATTATTCCGCAGGAAGATGCTGGGTGGGAATTACTTCACTTTCACTATAGTATGCTACGTAGTAGTAATCATTTGCCCCCCGTTAAAACATGGCTACACCAGACAGGACACCTTCTGGGATGGGGATGTTGTATCACGATGATTCCATTCCCATATAGATACATACATACACATACATAGTAAAAGCGATACTACAATCCTACTATACCAGAACTAAAGCTGCTATACACCTACGTAGTACTGAACATCATAAACCTCACAAACACACAATCATACAATACACACCCAACCACCAAACAACTATCAACATCAAACCAAACCAACCCAACCCAAGCCAAGACAATCATCACCACCCCCTCCTCCATCCCTCCATCCATCCCTCCATCCATCCCTCCATCCATCCCAACCTATAACATCACCCCATGCGCCACTACAAACTAGCCTAAGTGGTAGTCCTACCGTGCGCACTGATCTCCACCCCTTCTCTTCTCCCCCCCCTCTCCCTCCATCAATCCCTACCGATCATCATCCCCCCCTCGTCCCGAACACGGCACAGCTCACAGCACCCATCTTCCAATGAGGAGCGGAGTAGGATACTTTACTTCACTTGATTGATTGATTTATTGATTGCTTGCTCGCTTGCTCGCTTGGTAGATAGGTAGATAGTCATGTCATGGTATACGTGTAAGACATGGGTTAACTATGGGGATGGCTAAAATGTCATGTCATCATTGTCATAGCGGGAAGGAATACCTTCCTTCTTTCTTGGCCTGCAGGGTAAGCTGAGGATGGTAGTAGGCACTAGATAGTAAGTAATTAGTGGGTTGATAGGGCTGGGTGGGTGGCTTTCACTGCTGCTGCTGCTGCTGCTGCTGCTGTGCCGTGTTTGTGTCTTGGCGATGGGTGGTAATAAGAGTACTAGGTAGTAGTAGTACGAGATGATGTTTGGTTAGAGGGTTGATTGGTTGGTTCTTAGGTTGGGGAAGACAGTCTACTTGCTGCTGACAGCATTGATAGATAGACAATAGTATCGGAAGTATGCATGCATACATCGGACTGAACATGTCAGCTGCCCGACGTGATAAGAATATTATTATATGATGGTATTGTTCAATGGAGGTAGGTGATTGCTATAGACATGTATATTAGAAGCTCTTTCTAATGGGATTAAAGTAGTACTATACTATGTATGCCAAAGTAGTAAAAACTAGGTATCTTCAACAACAACTCCTAACACGCCCATGTTCACACGCCTGACATCCAAAAGACCGGATTACTCTACGGAAACCAAGCCCCCGTCTTCGATATAGAACTCCCACGGCTATGGTGAATGCATATACCCTCTTTCTCTTCCTGTTTCAGTAGATCTGAGACTCCCTGTCATCGTCACATGTCACTCTGCATCAACGTATATATAGCACAACTGGCCACAGACTCTGGAACGCAAACCTCTTCGAGGCCGACTCAGGGCTTGGTTTACTGCTCCACCATCGTCCCTCGACCACAAAGGGTCGAGCAGACTCCTCGTCACACCCTTCGAGCACGGAAAGAAAAAAAGGACGAAAGAACCAGGCGAATCTGGTGAATCAACTGTTTTTGAAACTGACAACGGCAGAGAGCATGATAGGAACAAGTACAAATCCAACAAAACACACGGCTACATCCGAATGATTCCTTGCAAATGCGCGTGGAAAGCGACAACAGAATGGAATTGAAAAAGAAGAAAAAAGTAAACAGAAACAGCCGCAGGCCGCTATCGCATGAACTCCTTGACCGAGGACTCAATTGGTCCTGCACACGCATTCCACGGGGCCGCATATTCAAACATTTAAATGCTAAAAATGCTTTGTAAATCAGTGTCTGCCCGGACGACACGCGAGGACTTCCACCAAATGCCAAACGCCCTTCTGCCACATCATTAAAATTACCATCGAAAGACCAGCCACGAGAGACCCGACGTGATAGAGTGGTAGATGTCAGAGACGGGTCGAAGAGGAAAGGTAAGAGGTTCGGGGCACTGATCATGTACTCTGACAAACACAAGACGGAACTCTAGTATTAAATGACTCGTGCCGGGAATGCGGGACGAAGGAAATAAAGAAGAGAGAGGAAAAGAAATGCAATGACACAAGCAGGACTGATCAGGTTCGCCGTTCCGAGCCGTAGCACCATAAAGAGAGTGTTGAGATGACGAGGGTGATGATGAGAAAGACGTGGGAGGGTCGTTTCTATATCGAAGGCCGACGCATTTCGTGCTGATGTTGCCTTGGCAGATTAGAGAGAGAAGAGAGAGCGAGAGCAGGCGGGTTGGAGCCAGATGCTCTTGATCCGAGACCCATGGATGACACAAATAAGGAAAAAGAACAATATATCCACGCTCCCCAAAGCCAACATCATGTTCACCTGCATCAGCAGCTGCAACAGCAGCTGCGTCGGCAAGTCGAAACACGTACAACGGGATGGGGAGAGTTCCCGGGCTATAACACAGTATAATCGCATGCTGCCTTTCAAACCTCCCAAGTATGTTGAGAACAAGAAATAACGAAAGAAAGTCGAGAAGCCAACATGACCAGGTGATTCATGTAGAATTCCAGGGAATTCCACGCTCATCCTCGCATCAACCTGGATATCCCGGTATAAGTATGGGAAGGCCTAAAAACTTGCGGTATGCATTTTGGATCACCTACCGCAGCAAAGCGCCTTCATCAGCTTCTGGACGAACGTAGGCTGCGGCTCATTGTTCCCCTGAGCGCCCTGGCCTTGTTGGCTGTTCTTCGTCGGGTTCGCAGGGCTGTCCAGGCGTCCCGGAATGTTGGCATTCGAGTTCTGAAACTGTGCTTGAGTCGATGCTGTCGGCGTGGCATCCAGGCCCCCGCTTTGGCGCTTCGGCGGCATGCCGCCTGAGACGCTTGGCCGGTCGCGTGTCTTGCCAGCTCCGGGCTTGGCCGGAGACGGAGGCGGGGGCTGAGCGGCGTTTAAACGGTCGGCAGTCACTCCGGGCCGACTGCCGCGGAGCTGCTGTGCGTGTAGCTCGCGGGCAGAGGTGTTGGGAAGGGCATTGTTGTGGAGGTGCTGTTGGGACGAGTAGGACTTGTACTCCCATCCTCTTCCATTGTTGAGCTTCATCCAGTCATATTCGCCATCTTCGACTTCTCCGGCATTCTTGAGAGCCTGTGTCAAGAGGTCCCGGAGGTAATCGTAGTCAGGGGTATCCTCGAAGCCGAGGTTGCGCACATAAGTGAGGTACTTTGTGAATTCTTCTAAGCCATCTGATTAGTGATAATGATTCCATTAAAGGAAAAGAGACGCAATCACCTGGGAATCCATCGCAAAGATCCTTGATTGCGGTGGTCTGCTTCTTCTCGCCAATCTTCTCATACTTCTGCTTGTTGGTGGCAGCCTTGAGACCCTGCCAGGGGAGGCCACCTCTGAGGAAGTACAGGAAGACGTGGCCCAAAGCTTCGAGGTCATCACGTCGCGATTGTTCACGTCCCAAGTGGGTGTTGATGCTCATGTAACGGGCTGTGCCGGACAGCGACTTCCGTTCGCGGTAGGGAATATGCTGCTTCGTCTTGGGATCTCTATACTGCTTGGCCATACCGAAATCAACAACGTGGATTACATTAGCAGCCTTGGTGTTTGGACGACCAATGAGGAAGTTGTCGGGCTTGATGTCACGGTAGATTAGGTTCTTCTCGTGGATCGTTTGGACTCGTGAAAGCTTGAAGCATGTTAGTATGAACATCCGCACATGGATTGGTCGGAGTACGCACCATCTGCTTAGCGACCATGACAACAGTCTTGATTGAGAAACGTCGGTTGCAATGATCGAAGAGGTCTTCCAAACTGGGACCGAGCAGGTCGATAACCAGAATGTTGTGAAGACCTTCTTGCCCGAAGTAGTAGACATTGGGGATGCCAGCTGCAACTAGTCAGAGCCGGGAAACCTTACAAACACAATTGCCATCAGGGTATACTCACGGCATCCAACCAGAATCTTATATGTCCGATATTCATCGCGAAGCTGTGGTGCATCACTCTTGCGAGGTTCCTAGTACCATTAGTATGGGCGAACCGTAGACCCGTGCCATCAAGAGTATCACGTACGAATTTGATCGCCACCTGCTGATTGTTCAACAAATTCGTACCCTCGAAGATCACACCGAACGATCCTTCACCGATCTTCTTCCCTACTCGGTAGTGGACACCGACGACGTTGGACGAGGAGGATGACATGGCTGCGGTAGTTGGGAGGGGAGGAGGGACGTTGAGAGACCGCGGACAGGGGCGGAGAGAAGGGGAAGGTAGGCTCAGAGGACTCGATCAACGGCGGTTACACGTGAGACTAGCCTGACGGGATGGGTCAGAATAATCGACAAGAGGGAATGAATGAATGAATGACGAAAGAAAAGAGGTCTAGTAGCGGGCCCTGGGGCGTGGAGGGTGAGAGAGGGGGAAAAGGCGACCGGAGTCTTACAGGAAGCCCGATGGTACCAATGCGAACCATTCATGAAAGAGAACCCCAGTGTACAGCGAGCACGGAATTTAGACGGACGACAAATCGGAGACCGCAGACGGCGAGATAGATGGTCGCTCGAACAATCGCACCGGTGAATTTGGACGGGGAGGGAATAGGGTGCACCCTTGGACGGCGTTGGCAAGAAGGGTGACGGGAGAGGGAAGAACAAGGTATTCCGGGGAACCGACAGCTTTGAGGGCTGCAGGCTGACAGTTAAGGGTGCGCTCGCCGGAAAGGGGACGAGGAATAAAATGTTCGATTTTGGGAAAAAAGAGAATTAATCGAGAAGGGGTAAGGAGGGAGGGAGGGAAAAAAAAATAAGGAAAGAAAATTCCCCTACTACCGACCAACCGCGTGGCAGTACGGCAAAAACGCACTGGGCAGGCAGTGGTAGATGTAGAATTGGAGGGCGCCGTCGAAGGGGAGGAAGACGGAGGGAGGAGAGAGAAGAAGGGAAAGAAGTGTGATAGGAGGAATGGAGACGGGAGGAAGAGTAGGTAGGTAGAGAGGACCTAGGTGAGCAGCGAACACGCCGATGGCATGAACTACAACTGCTACGACCTGCCTATGGGGGAGGAGGAGGAGGGAAAGGGAAAGGGAAAAGGAAGGGAAAGAAATGAGGCGGAGAATAACAGGAGCAGGAGAAAAGAGGAAGAGGAAGAGGAGAGAGAGAGAGAGGGAGAGAGAGCGCGACAAGAGAGGCGATGGTTGGATGAGAGGGAGAGGGAGAGAGAGAGAGAGAGAGGTTTGGTCTGGTCCGGTCTGGTTCCTTTGCTAGGTTTTGGTCAGGTCATGACGGAACAACCGTATCGGCTACTAGTTCAGGTAAGTAAAGTCAGTAAAGTCAAGTAACTTACTTACCTGTCGAAAGACTCGAGAAAGTCGAAACCCGATGACGCCCTTCGAAATGGGGCGCTTCCGCCCGGTTTTTCTCACGGTAACGATGGTAACAACTGGGTAACTGGTATCAACTAGTGCAGGCGATTGGAGCCGGAAAGGCCCCATCGATAGGGGATGAAGGGCGGTAATCGGGAGTACGGGTATGGTACCTGATTACACTGAGACATCCCGAGGGCCCCATGCATTTCTTCATTCATTCATTCATCAGTCCTTCCACTTCCCACATACCTCTCTCTCCTAATGAAGTACTACTATTACCACCACTTGCTGATCAGGTAAGATTATGTGAGTGAGACAAGATCTCCATATTTTTCAGATTACCCCAGAGTTGTCTCTCATGTCTACCAGACACTGGGACTGTTGATCCCAAGGAAGTGAAGAAAACTCTGGATACAATATGAGAGCCAATGAAAGGATCGAGTTGCAGACTTCAATGGCGCTTATTCGCCTCCCAAATTTTATCCTGAACTCGGAATCGCCCTGACCCAGGGACCTTTACTAGCGGCGCCGCTAGCGCTCAGCCTGTTTGGGCGATGAACGGTTGAAAGCGGGCACTACTCCGGTTAGTAGACGCCAGCAGTGGATTCTGGACCAGATGGAAAAAGCTATTATTATGATTATTTATTATTGCGGTGGTCTCGATGGTACGATTGTTACCTTTTTCTCCTCTTTTCCACCCCAGTGCCACATGGGGCTGGCGCAGTTTAAGTGTGTCGTCAAAAGCTCCATCCAGCACTAAACAAGGAAAGGATAAATAAAAAAAAATAGAAAAAAAAAAAAGAAACATGGAACCCCCGGGGGTTCGCTCACGGTGGGCAAAAGGAATCCATCCATCCATTTTATTCTCTTTTCCTACACCTATATAGATACTATTTAGAATAATTATATAGTCACCGCAATTGACATTGAGGCTAGTTTCAAGCAACTATTTATTTACCATAATCACTACAAATGACTACTATACTTTCACAAGTCGCACTTGTCCTCCCCCCTGGGCCTACTAAGATAGTTGTGGTTGCTCCCTTGACCGAGGAATGAACGACAGGATGGAAATGGCCATCAAGGTCTAGCTGGTTTTGGCATGGTAACGTAATTTCAGGTACATACGTGGTGTATCAATCTATTTCCCTGCGGAACATAAAACCTGCCTATACTTGACTTGGAGCAGAGGAGCTCATGAAAAGCCAACACATGCCTAATAGACTAACACTACGTATCTAATGACTAACTTCATCTTTATGGATCGTTTATCCGATCGGTAGTTCAATAAATCGAATCACATTGCTTCTCTTTCCCCTATCATTGCGGGACACATCCTCCTCTCAATCGGATTTCTACTCCGGAACAAGCAAGCAACAATTTAACCCCAGGACCCCTAAACCCAGAGTTTGAAGTACCTGCGCAGAGGGGATGCGAGTTGTCCGCAAGCTGCGGGTAATGGCGCAGATAATAACTTCCTAGGTTAGTAAGATCGTATACTATCCAACCTAACTAGTAATTGACTTTGTACTTTGCTAGTTAGGTAAGTAAGTAAGTAACCTAACCGACACCGCGGTCCAATTCCCTTCTCCCCTTCTCTACCAATAATCGCCAGCGATCGTAGCTGTCAATCCAGCTAAAACAACGCCCCGTATATATTATTCGACAATGACAGACTGTCAGCTGGCTCCTAGCGGCTAATCACTCTTAATCTGCCTAGTGACTAGTGAGGTGCTGCGGTCTGCATCTAAAAAGCCTTGAGGGGTTTGAAGGTACCTGCGCTGAGCTGGCACTGCCCCTGACCAGTCTGTAACCCAACCTGACGCTCAGGGCAACCAATCGAGCTACTTCAAATAGTAGTCCGACTACTACTAGTAAAATTGTTCGGTAGCTGCTAGTGGTAGATAGGTGTCGTATCGGGGAAAACTTATGTATCATACCGTACTTACCTGGCCCCTACCAGTTAGTAGATACTAGACACATAATAGATACGAAGGCTGTGACTGAGTGAGTGACTTGAGAATTAGGAGACTAGACTTAATACTCATCCACACCCCCCCCTCCCCACTCTTTCCAAACGAGGAGTAGGACGAGGATTACTTTGCTCCGCAGTGTCCTCATTATCAAGGTATATTGACCTGCTGATTTCATTGGTACAAGGTATCGGAGTGGGATTTGGGGGTCCTGATAGCACAGCGGTGCTTCCGAAGAGCCCAATTGGGTTGGCGGCTTCCACCACTTTTCAATAATATGGAGGATTAGAAGTGTTCTCGAAGAAGTAACCGGCCGTCATGATCGGATTTCCCATGGAGGACTGACTTCCCATGAATTGTCGCTACTGAGTACTGCGCCGCACAGCCGGGCATCCTGCAACTCCGTAGCACATCCATCAGTGGCTCCTCCATTTTAGACGCATCTGACACGTCCATGACCCACATCCCACTGGATGCCTGTGCTTGGTTTGTTCTGCTCGATTGGCCTTGTAGTGATGACTGCCCGTTTGAAACGCATTCAATGCAGCCTTGAAACGGTTTCTCCTTCCCCAACTACATCAGACGTGGAATGCCTCGTTGGCAAAACTCTACGGCATACAGGCGCGTATGCCAGATAATGCAGGGGCATAGTCCGGCCTAAATCGGCCCCAAAAATTCATACGTTCGAGTGGCCTGGTGTAATGTAACGAGCCGCCCATCCAGAAGAGTGGTTTTAGCCACGCGATTGTCGAATACACTTCATCACATCGCACACAGGGTGTGTTGGTGTGACCATAGCAACAGTCACTTATTCATACAGCAGCAGGTTGGATATATAGGCGGTCTCTCACAGTTCCTCCGCCGGAACGTCTTCTGCTTCACTTCCGAGCTCCTCCGCCACCAAATTTCGGTCTTCTTCTTCGCCGTCCTCATCCATGTCGCCTTCATCGTCCTCATCATCATCGTCGTCGTCGTCCTCACTACTAGAGCCGCTTCCGTCGCTCTCACTGTCACTCCCGGGATCGTAATCTTCCTCATCCTCGTCCTCTTGATCTTCCAGCTCGCGTTGGGCTTTCTGTAGTTCACTTTCCTCCTCGACGGCCCCTTCCCCATTGGCAGCAGCTTCATCGTCTCCCTTGGCATTGTTGACATTGTATCGCTTCGCACGTCGTGCTTCGGCAAGACTGGCATCCTGCAGACCATGCTTTTTGATATAACCATCAATTCCGGAGAAGTCGGCCTGGTCGATCATGGAAAATTCGAATTCCTGCGTCTCTTCGCTTGACGTAGGCCGAGCTACAACATTGAGATTAAAGGTCCGTTGCAGGACAGAGGTGTATGAGATTGAGTCGACGTTTTCGAAGGCAAAGAAGACCAGTGGTTTCTTGAACCCGAATAGTATTCCCGTTGAAAGAAGGAAGAGATAGCCTGAGATGTAACATTTTTAGTCAAGGGGACATAAGGAAAGACACGGCGTGCATACCTTCTTTACTGCCACGGAAGGCCTTGACATGATAGGCCTTCTCCCCCTTGCGGTGAGCCTCAGGCATAGCACTCACGAACTCTCGCTCATCTGGGCGCACAACCTTGGTCCGTGGGAGGCTGTCGTTCAGTATCCGCTGGACAAGTTTATCAGCCGTTTCTTCGTTATCCGTTCCAAGCTGTTGTCCATTTCCTGAGAACGCTGCCTTGGGCGGTCCGTCGTTGACCGTCCATACGATGGCATCGGGAGCAGCTACACCTTCAGGTGGTGAGTTGACGCCGTCCGCATATTGGGGGATAATGCAGAAGTTAAATTGTCGCTGGTTCTTCTCGGGAACGGGGAGGCACAAGACATGCTCTGTTGGGATTCAACAACATTGTCAGCATTGACACCAATTCCATCAACCATAGTTCTACACATACGTATGTTTTCCAAATGTACTCCAAACTCGACCTCCTTCGATGTCTGATTTCTCGCACGTAAGAATCCCGCGGTGATTTCGAGCGTAAGCTTCTTCCGCTGGGGAACAGCAAAGGAGACATCCTGCATGTAAAATTGGAGCGAAGTATCGGTTTTCAGGTCCCCGGAGGATTGGGCAGTTGTAGCATTGCCATTCTGTAGTTTTCGTTTCTTCATGGCCGGGCCGTCGGTGACGACCTCGACAGGCCGAACGGGGGCGGTTGCAGTCCTGGCCAGCAGGCTGGAAGTGTATTTCGCGATATCTTCGAAGAGAAGTCCATGTTGCGGGGTATGTGCTGTTTACAGGTCAAGAGGGTCAGCCGGCAGTCCTTGCCCCTTCTATGGGGTTGTGGGGTGAAAGTAGATTGTTGTCTTAAGCGACATAACACGCACCGATCGCATCGTAAACCCGTTTTTTGAGCGCTGGTTGGGCGGCAAAGGCGTCCTCAATGGCCGGGATACTGGACGGCACCGACGAGTTGATCGTGGCAAAAGCCATGCTGTGGAAGGTGACAGCCCCAATGACGCTTATATATATAATCTGCGTAAGTCAAAACAGTTGAGGCCGCCTAGGACAAAGGAAGTTGAATGGGGGAGAAATGGGTAAACCGGGACGCGGATCGGATGGATGAAGAAAGAAAGTAGTTAGCAAGGAACGCAGCTGCAGACCTCCCCTGGCGGCCCTGTCGACCCGTGGGCGCGCGCATCCATAATTTTCGAGCGCATTTGGGGCAAAGTAGTCCGCAAAGATTGGGTCCGGTCGCGCCTACGTCCAGTCTTCTTGCGACGGATGTAACTGTACTCAAATCAACCTACAGTTTGGTGTTGCAGGGAAGCAGCCTATCCATACTATTCATCTTATACATTCAGATTCTATGCTACAGTAGTATAATTGTGTACACCCATTGGAAAAAAGGAAAAGGGAAATGAAACAGAAAAGACCCAGGCGCACTCTCCCACAAGTCGGAACACCAAACGAAATCCCAGCAAGCAATTAGGCTTTCTTGGTCGCTTTCTCCTTCATGAAGTTCTCAATGAATCCGACCGTCTTATCATCCAGGATGTAATTTCCATTGGCATCCTTCCTCGCGTTCTGGCGCTCCTGCCTCTTGGCTTGAAGCATGGCCAAGAATTCACCTCTGGGTGTCAACAAAGACCGGCTTTGCAGATATTCCCTTCTGTAGTCTTCCAACTTCCTGGCTTCCACCCACTCCTCATCGTGTCTGGTTCTGTACTTCGAAAACTTGTTGCGGAGCTCGTCCAGGACGCTGGGAGGGAATGGGGCATAGTGCAACGACGGCATCCAAGTGGGCGTTTCGACTTCCATACGGAGCGTGTCCCAGGTCTCATCCTTCATTTCTGCAGGGTCACTTCGGGGCCAGGGAATCTCAATGTCTTCACCGGCAATGTATCTCGTGTGTCGGGGCGTTTCGGTACCGTACTCGCGTTCGAGGAAAGGCTCTCCACCGCGGACATGTTCAACCAATACATCTCGTGTGGCGCCGGTGACAGGATCATCGAGAGCGACGACAAGGCGAACATCGTCAATGGAAAGAGGCAGGCTCACGGACTGGAAGGGGCTCGAGTTGCCATACTGCTCATTCAGCCAGTCGGGGAAGTGGACATCGGCCTGTTATTGGAAATTCCAAGGATCAGCAAACAAAACAGTGGTTACTCCAGACATATTTTCATACCATGTTGAGATCCTTGACCACAACAGTCTCGGTCGTAGCATCCACCCTAGTAACCTCGTTGATCTTGCCCTTGTCTTTGCCCTTCATGATGCATACTCGGTCGCCGGGAGCGATGTTGATGTACTGTCTCCGCAAGTGCTCCGGAATAGGCGGAGGGTTCATTGCCTGAGGGCTTAACGCACCAAAAAGCCTCCCTTCAAGACCGGCATCGCGCTGGGGAGCCAGGGGTCCACGGAGCCAGTCTTCACGGCGTCGTTGTCTTTCCGCGCGGAGGTTGTCGAGCTCGATGCGGTTGTAGGCAAAGCGCTGCCTTAGACTGTCCTTCAATTCCTCGCGTTCGGCTGATTTGGTGGCTCGAACTGCTTTCCGTGTGGCCTGGTTCCGCGCCAGGGCGGTCCTTCGAATGACCTTCTGCATCTTGACTGTTGCCCAGCAATGGCCGATTGTTCCCGCGGAGTCACCAGGAAGCCTTGAGAGATGCTCGGGAGGGAAAATTGCGGCCCTGGTTCGTGCACGTGACCGGGACTATGGAGAGCCAATGGGGTTCCGTAACTACTTACTACTAAGTACTAAAGTAGTATGTACACACTGCAATTAGTCTCGTCACAACATTTGCTGGAAGAATTATTAAGCAGACTTTAAAGCAAATCCTTTTAAAAGATCTGAATCATTGAGTACATCCTAGCAAATATGCAGCAGCTACCTTTAGAGAAAGCTGGGCTACGACGGCAAACCTAGCACGTGCACCTAGGACTAGGTAAGTACTAGTAGTCCCCAAGTCAATACCTTTTTAAGGCCCCTCCAATCGAGACAGGGTGCCCTTCATATTCTGTGTTCAGTATTACCTTGAGAGAATGGAAAATCTTGAAAAGTGGAATCCCCAATATATTCGAGGAACGGAGAGGACTCTTTGACCAGTACGAAATGAAGCATCGTTATCAGTATCTTTTAGATCCTACAGGCCAAAGAGAACTAATATAGACTGAGGACCTTAGACTTATTCTGCAGAGCAGATAAGTTGATGTGGCACAGGGCTGTCCATTTACCATAGATCGATTGCAACCATACCGAGACCATCGCTCATGTTCAAGGACTGTTTATGCCATCTTCGTTTGGGTATAAGTGCTATATCGGGGGTCTCCCATAGATGTAGACATCATAACATCCAGTGTATGGTGCTATAACGCGGGAGGCTTTGGTTTTATTTATCAGCACAAAGAAGAGTGTATCATGTTGCCTATAGATCATGCTACCTCTAAGGATTATGATAACCCACACACAAGGTTGGCCCTGTCCTCATAGTCTCTCAGGGAGTAACGCCAACTATTCCCGCTGCAGGTACTGATACTATAATACGGTATCTCAATCTTTCTGAAATTTAAATGGATTCATATCAGTTGTGGTCTTCATGGCACAGCCGCCATCGTCTTCAACGCCGAAGGCACAAGGGGTATGCCATCATTGGCAACAGGTATCCGTAGCAGGCAACAACGTAGTGTTTCCAGTACATGCCCAGCGTACTTCAGTGTACTCTGCTGTGTGAGATCACCGGCGAGCTAACGCAGGGACCTCTCGCGCGATGACTTGTTCAATGATGTGCGAGGTACTGAGTAGATCCTCCGGGAAGGTGAACACACTCAAGAGCTACCTAATACAACGTCCAAATCTATCGACTCTGTGAAGTGGGTTGGCAGACAACTGTGTAGATTCGTAATCCATCGATGACTGCCATCCTTACTGCAAGAAGCCACCTGTAGGACAAATGCCAATGTAGCGGATCTCTGGGACGGTGTCACCGATCATGTCTTACCACTGCTGAGAGTTACGGATCCCCAATTGGATTCGGCACAGCATCTGACACGATCAGTAGGCAATAAGCAGGTTCGGTCAGACACAACCACAGCCTGCCAAGTCAGCCAGGCACAAGACTGAGCTAGCAACATTTCAACAGCGTTTGCTGTTTGAGAGACTGACTCAGAACAGTGAAGATCATGTACTTCATAGGTGCACAAGACCTGCTCTCGTACAGCAACTAGGCCCAGAAGGCCGTGGCAGATCATCTATGGCTGCTTTCTCCGCACGAAGGAACTCGGAGAGTACGGAAAATCGACTCCGTAGTGGAAGTAAAGCGTCTCGGCCGCGGACTTGCAGCATCTTTCCTGCACTTCCGCATTCCGCATACGAAACGTCAGCCAGGCCATTTGCTGAGTCTTAAGTACGGTCACAACCACCCCACTTGACAACCAGCTATTTGCAATGGTGACCATATACTCCGTGATCCTCTGCGTCTTTCGATCCTCAATCTGTTTTGATATTCAGAATAGGAAAGAAATAAAGGAGTTGCCTGCTTCTAGTCAAAGATGACGTTTGCACTGGAGGAATATACGTACCGACCATGTTTGGTAAAGAGCATGGCGATCAATTGCACCGCCACGTCTCTTTGCTGTCGGTAATTGAAGGAAGCATCTCCCCCCTAGCGGGTCTGGAAGATTACCGTCATACCGCACCAGAAGTACGTACCTTTGGTTACTCCTTCCAGGCTAAGCCTATTCCCTCGGAAGGTCCGATAGTTATCTTGAGTGCCGAGGGTCTGTCATTCTTCTGGAAATTGAAGGCACTTTTCAGGAAATATCATCATTTTTACTCCATAATGCCCACAGAAAGTCTGGCTTGGTGATGAGTTGTTCGCTGAAAAAGCAATCTGACCGCTGCCTGGCTATACTCGGATCGCCAATGCAGACCGTACAGCAGGTATCTACACGCTCAATCCTGGACTATCGGGACATTCGCAATGGAACGAATCAGCGTAAAGATAGGGCGCCTGCAGGGTTATCATCTTTGGGTTATCCCTTCCACCACCAGCCGTCTACATCATTGCGAGCTGCAGACTATGATGTTATTCCTTGGGGCGGAGTACTCCGTGCATGGTGTAGCACGATGTAATGAGTGATCCAAGATGCATAGGCGAAATCCAGCCGGTATGTCTGTCCAAGGAAGAAAGCTGGGGTAGCATGCAGGGTAGGCCCGAATGAGTATAGCGAATCGAGGAATTGCTTGACCTCCCGAAGACTTGTATTGAACTTGGAATTCGCTGGCTTGATTATCGCGATCTTTAATGCTGAAGCATGGAAGTGAGAGGAACACATGAGTTACAACATACTGTGGCAGCTTACCCAGACAACCGGAGGGACGCGACACCGCCGATTAGGAGAAGTATGGAGCCACAGCCGACAGCTCCGACTCTCTGGGGCGCCCACAGGCTTCTAGGCTCTCTCCGACTATGGCGACGGTAACTATGGTGTCGACGGGGAGTTCTTCTATTGCGGATGTAGGATGGACCATGTTACTGGTAGTACTATCACGAAGTATATCGATTATGGCATGGCCTCAATTGTAGCAGGCAATTTTTGTTTACCTTTTTACTTTTGCAGTTCCCCCCCTTCGAAATTGTTCGGAAGATAAGCCCGCGGAATATAGAAGAAGGCTAAGGCAATGCAGTCTGACGACTGACAACTATTCAGTGCTTAGTCTAACTAACTTACCACTACGCAGCCGAGATGGACCGAAGAACTAGTTAGGTTGGAGCTTAATAGCAGCAAAAAAGGAGCTCGACTACTACAGGGGAAGAAACTGGATGAAGCTTGACTGGGCTGAATGCCTGGGAATGAGTACATAATCGTGTAAACACGAGCCACGACAATACGTAAGTGCCACTGATACCCGTAGGTAATGTCGATTATTACTGCGTTCACCCTGTCATTAGTCTTCAGCCACGGTGGCTTTGACGGAGAATGAAGGCAGACCAAACTAGGCAGCTAAGTAAGCAGCATTGTACGAAGGAGAGAAACTGGGTCACAAGCGAAACAAATTCGGTGCCTATTAAAAGGAGGTAATTTGATAGAAGAAAAGGAGAGATGGCAATTGTAGAGATGAAAAAGAAAGAAAGAAAAGAAAGAGAAAGAAAGGGCGTGGAAAGATTATCCGACATCTCTCATCTGGTTGGCCCATAAACCATTTTATTAAATTCCAATGCGATACAAGCCATCAAACTGTACTGTGTCCTACTGAGGAGACTGGGAAAGCATATCACGTCATTCCCAAGTATGATACTTTTCTTTTTTTTTCTTCTTTTTTGCCTTTTGTTCTGTAGTAGTACATCTACATACAGTAATAAGAGTGTGTCCAAGATGGGAGGAAAGATAATAATTAATTGAATCACATGAATGGGGAAATTGGAGGGAAAGGGGAGAAAGAGTGGGAAAATAAAATCGTCATAATCTGAATCAAATCAAATCAAAATAAAATAAAATAATAAAAGAACTAACTGGCTTTCACAGCCACATAGCGTTTTCACCAGGAAAGGTGGATGGGGCTGGGCCAAATGTCGCTTGCCAACCGTTTCAGGCCCTTCTAGTCTAGGTTTGGTCGGGTTCCTTTCCTTAGTCACCCTACTTTTCGGGAACAGGGAGCCTCACCTGAAAGGAACGGGGGGGTTGAAGGAGGAGGGAAACGAAAGAACAGGACGTCGCCCAAACGAAGGAGGAGCCAAAAGCCAGCCCTGGGGCCAACCGCCGATAACTGACCCATACACACGCCAGCAGCAAAGCAGCAGCAGCAGCAGCAGCAGCAGCAGCAGTACCAATCCAGCTGCACCAAGCATTGTCTCTCTCCCTCTCCTCTCTTTCTCTCTCTCTCTCTCTCTCTCCCTCTCTTCTCTTCCATCCTTCTATCAACAACCTTTTCCTCCCTTCCTCATCATTGTTCCTTGGGGAACTTTTTTTCTACCTTCCGTGCCATTCTTTCCTCGTAAACTCGTTTGTTGGGTTTATTACTGGAAACTCTTGGCTCGGCCATTCACCCTGCCTTTCCCTCCCTGAATATTTTAGTCCGCGCCCGTTGCGCCTACGACTCCCCTGCACCGTACGTGATAACCCTTTTCCTCGGGCGCCTGACTTGTCCCTTTCTCTACTCTCAACTTCCCCCATCCAACACCCCCATCCATCCACTCCTGCAACAACAGCTTCCCACCTCGCTCGTTGTCGTTGGCCACTCTTTCACCACATCATCCCCTTTATTTCTATTCAACTTCTCTTCCTCCTCGTCCTTTGCTAATCCTCCACGCTCTGAAAGATGGCTGAAATCCGCCGCAAGCTCGTCATCGTGGGCGATGGTGCCTGCGGTAAGACTTGTCTCTTGATGTGAGTATCCTCCCTTCTTCCAATTTCGCTACATAGGGATCAAGCAGTGAACTAACTCTGGCTTCTTCTTTTTTACCAGCGTCTTCTCCAAGGGTACCTTCCCTGAGGTTAGCTTCCACCGACCCTCCTGACCTGATCCTTAATGCCGTCTTTCACCCCCCCATGGCCATCTCGAGATATCTGGCTAGCCTTCCAGTCAACAAGCACTCCGCTTCTGTCAAGCTGACCCTATCACGCTTTAGGTGTACGTCCCTACTGTCTTTGAGAACTACGTCGCCGACGTAGAGGTCGATGGCAAGCACGTCGAACTTGCCCTTTGGGATACGGCTGGTCAGGAAGATTATGACCGTCTTCGTCCTCTTTCATACCCTGACTCCCATGTCATCCTGATCTGTTTCGCGGTTGACTCTCCCGATTCCCTCGACAACGTCCAGGAGAAGGTTAGTTCTCCGCGACATGCCTCGTCTCCTTAGCGGGCAGATGGGCAAAGGACCTGCTTTCCAGATAACTAATATCATTGCAGTGGATCTCTGAGGTCCTCCACTTCTGTCAGGGACTCCCCATCATCCTTGTTGGCTGCAAGATGGATCTGCGCCACGACCCCAAGACCATCGAGGAGCTTCACAAGACCTCCCAAAAGCCGGTTACCCCTGAGCAGGTATGTGGCACACGACCAAAAGGATGCATCATCCCCCGATATAGAGGCTAATATGCGATTAGGGTGAGGAGGTTCGCAAGAAGATCGGTGCTTACAAGTACCTTGAGTGCTCTGCGCGCACCAACGAGGGTGTCCGCGAGGTCTTCGAGGCTGCCACCCGGGCTGCCCTTCTTACCAAGACCCACAAGAGTAAGAAGAAGTGCACTATCCTGTAAACTAGTTTTCTCTCCTTCGCAAAAGGTCTGTTTCATGCGGAGATTATATGAACGGATAAGCGTCTGATCCTTTGGTTTTCTACTATTTATTAAGAGGGGGTCATTCCGTTGGCGTGTTCCACTATGTGTGCCCGGATGCGAGTGTGGATAATGTTCAATCACGGGCACATGAGCTTCATGGGATATCTGGCTATGCACTTGGTCGACTTTCTATTTTGCAGACTTGATTTGATTTTCTAGGGAGGCGTTGTCTTCATAACCTCGTGGGTTTTTTCTTTTTTTCTTTCCTATCGGTTTCCAGCTCCATAGGCGCCTAACGGGATGGTTCTCGGTCACTATGGCAAGAAGGGCGCCAGGTTGCCTTCAAAGCAAACGTCCTCGCTACCCCGAGTACTGCAGTTCGGAATTGAGCAACTGGGGAAATGCGTTCATCACACGTCTCTTCCATCAGTCAAATCTCCCGAATGTATCCGGTCCAAGGAAAGAAAAAGAAGTCGAGAGTCGGAACCCCGATTCTCACTTTGTACGGATTCCCCTCAGCACAGTCTTATCCCCCATTTCTGTTGTTTTTCCCCTGTTTCGGTTAAAGAGAATGCATGGAATTTGTCGTTGGCTTGGTTTTCTCCTACATGTCCTGCAGCCTATCCAGTCGAACCTGCACTGCATCATGTTCTATCGTCATGGTCTCCGAGCAGACATGAGGAATATCTAGCACGCCTATTAAGTTACTATTTACTAATCCACCATTTTCTTCCACGCCTTTCTCGTACTGTGATCCTTGTTGCGTATGCACTGGGTATTCTCCCAGTACAACCATCTATTTTAGCATCCGTACTTTCTGACCCATATCAGTAGATTGACGAGTGGTACGCATACTACCTCAAATAGCAACACTCCATAGCCTAACACAGCGATATTCGGCAGCCTACAGAAAGCCAAGGGGGGGAAGGATGCCAATCCACTGATAGCTAGCGTCTAATGATAGTAACACTAGCCGAACTAGATAGAAGTCAAGACGTAAGTTCAACCACGACCACTCATCCTGGTTCTCCATCTATATATGGAAATCCGATAGTCGCGAGAAAACAAGGAACAGCGAAATAGTAGATATATGTTTAAAAAGTAGAAGATATAATGTAGTCATTTATAGTACGTGATAGAAACAGGAAGTAAGTTGTTATGCGGTATGTATTAATGACCCCGTTCGATTTTATTCGTTTTCATACATACATACGTACGTACGTACGTACCGGCGGTTCTGTATGTGACTTACGGGACTATTCTTTTTCAGGGGTAATGAACTATCCTACTATCTACACAAGTGTGTACCTAGGTTTCCTTCCCTATTTGACTATCTAATTTTTTTTTTTATAGTAAGTAGAAGGTGTAGTTCGAGCTTATGTATATACTTTATTATATGAATGCTGAAAGGCAATTCAATTACTGGGTGTTCTACTAAAAGTACTTGAGTACTGAAATATATACATCGTGAGTTTAGCATAACAATCTAAAGATGGATTGTCGGATCAAGGCACGATGAACTACTCAGTTTCATTGCCTGTCTTACAGTGAAGATCTTCTTCACTGTATCTCATGCTTCTTCTTACTCCGAGTCATGCATTGAGTGAAGCATCTATCAAATTTCTGCCTCGCTTGTAGGTGGGTTTGTTCTGTGGGTATGATCTTCGTTTTAAGTGGATAGTGAATTATTTATCTTCGGCTACAGTAGTACTTACAGTTGCTATTCCCTTTTGTCTGATTGGTTCAGGATGCAATGCATTAGATGTGGTAGTACTGGCAGGGTGAATGATCTACCATATTCATTGCAAATAGTGACTATCAAATATATCAATTGAATCGCTTTATTGGTTCGTAAATGTATATATATCATGTCGTGTCTTATCTATTCAAGCTGAGCAAGTTCTCAATATATCGTCTTGCGTCCAGGCCCAGCCCTTCGACAAGTTTCCCCGGTCCTGTATCGGTCCGCGATGCCTGCAATCCCGGCGATGAAGCCCCGCCTAGATCGCGGAAGAATCGAGTGCTGCTACTATTGCGTGCGTGTCCGGATGGGGAGACGGAGTCACTGGATCTGCGGACGATGAATGCTTCCTGGTGGGCATTGTTGTTGTCCGGCTCCGTGTTGGTCTGAACGCTGGCGTTGGAGGCCGTGTTCTCTTGTTCTTGTCTGGGGGGTTCGGACATTCGGATCCAGACGATCCACCAGCCGCGGCTGGTCTTGCAGGTTCTTTCGACCTCGAGAGGTCGCGAGCGGGTTTCAAGGTGGGTGCTTAAGAGCCGGTGATGGATATTGAGGCTCTCGACACGCGACCATGGGTGTGTGGCTGGATCCCGGGGTTCGTTGACGGTGGACCCAAGGTCTGGTATGTTCGGGATTGAAGAGCGGATTGTCAAGTTTGTCTGGTCGTAGACTAGATTGTAGACGGGCTGCGTTTTACCGGAAAATCGCTTGTTGATATCGAGGGCGTTATCAGACATGGAAATGCGAAGTTCTGCGGTGGCAGGTGATGTGGAATTGCTGAGAGATTTATGGAGAGGGCTGAGTTGGTGGCTGATGCTCTGATATAGCGTCAGATCGGATAGAGTCGGGGTTGCAGGATCAAATAGGAATGTATATATGAATGGTTGATGCTGTAAGTCTGTTAGTTCTGGTAGTAAGGCTGTGTGGTATGGGGAAGGCATACGATATAGACTACTACTTGCAGTTCTGTTAAGCCTTAGATGCAGCTGGTTAGCTGTGGAAGGTCTAATCACACATTGAACCCCTTACCTGTTAGAGCCGGCTCCGTAGACTCTGACAATTGAATGTGCAAGCGTCTGTAGTTTATATTATTCTGCGATGGCCCTGTCTGACTGTCCGTTGGGTCAGAGCCCTCGTGCATAGGTGCGCTCTGATTGTCAGTATTAGAAAGCAGGCCAATGAGGAATTTCCCACAGCTCTGAATCTTTTTGCCATCATTGGGCTGAGGGTCCTCCCCATTAGTGGCTCCCGGAGCATCAGTAGACAAATCCGTCTGTTTGTCTGGACTCATCGGCCTGTCTTCTCGCTTTATAGCCTCGACTCGCGGGTGTGGACTGGCTGTTCCCGACGATACTCCCCAAGACGAGCCATAGCCAAGAGTAAGATATTTCACAAATGTCTCTGTCCTGAAGCCTATCCAATCGTTTCCTCGATCGCTTCCTACTGGTGAGCTCTCGCCACTGGTATGTGAGCTCGACTTCTGTGGAGCCTGCGGAGACTCCGCTGTTCCTACCACGAGTGGAGGTGGTATACCTGGAGAGAAAGGGCGATCGGGTGTCGTAGCTTGAGGTTCCGCCACCGTTTGCTTGGTGGGATCGCTTCCAGCTAGTTTGCTGCGGTGCTTTCTTCGCCGCTTTCGACGACGTGGTGAGCTTGGGTCTTCGCCTACTCCGTATGCGTCGGCGCCGTATCTGTAGATTGATTCCATCCATTGTGAGATTCGCAAGAGGGACGGCCTAGAGATTCCTCCTACTCCTGAGAATATAACGCCATCTGCAGGCCTAGGGCAAGCTCCTGAGCCAAGCCATCGGTCCTCGCCATCACCTGTGTTCAGCGAATCTCCCGGTCTGTTGTTTGCTGCCGGCTCCTTGTCAGAGGAACTAGGATCACCAAATCGTGAGACAACTAAGTCCAGGAGGCCATCTGTGCGGGCGACAAAATCCTCTAAAACCTCCCTCTCCCCGCTTCCCCACTCTTCTTCGCCAACGCCGATTCCGAGTTCACCCCCAGCGGAGAGCTTGACGCCATTGTATATGTCTACAGCGGGGTTTCCGCTTAGAAGAACCTCCCAGGTCCATGAGAACTTCCACCAGAAATTATCAAGGAGAGCACAGAATGTAGGTCTGCCAACACGACTGTATAAGGCGTCAAGTGTCGAATCGTGGTGGAGAAGAAAGATGGAGTGGGCTCGACGCAGTTGTTGTATTAGCAAAGCAGGAGGAGACATCTCCCTTGAGGAATAGCTGAATGAAGGAGACGAGGCATCGCGCTGGGAGGAAGTTGTGCTAGGTTGATCAAGTGGGAGGCGAGTCAGGTCGACAGACTGTAACAAGCTCAGCAGCTATCGATGTGATGCTCTGGCGCAAGTCTACTTACAGCTAAAATCCACCAGTCCTTCTCAAGTTCGTGTAGGATAATCTGCGATTTTTCGGTTTCGACGTAATCGACTGCTTTTCCTTGCGAAAAGTCCCTAGGATCTTTAGTACAGCGCCAGTTGTGGTAGAAAGATGTGTAGCGAGTCCCACCTGGCAAAGCCTACCATGCCCTGTGCCAGACCTATCTGTCGCAATATCTCATTCCAGTAATCGTTGGAGTATTGGTCGCCATCGTCAGCTGCGGAGCCTTCACGTCGGCGCGATCGACCCGATCGAGATGTATAGAAGACGACTTGGTCGCGGATTGTCTCGTCGGTCGGACCGAGGCGGGGGTTGTATATAGCGAGGAACGACAGCTGCGCAGGAATCACTGACGCTAAATCGCTCTCCGGCATTGCACCATCAAACCGTGAGCTCCAGCTCACAGTGAAGCAGTGCAGTTGAGTGGGAAACACTCATCATCACCAGACGGACTGGAGTAGTGGGCGGCGGTGACATCACGTGGTGGAGATGGCAGGTCGGCGAACTTGCCGGAGCTGCTGCGGATGCGACTGTTGATTGTTCCGTCACCCGCACATCGCTGCCGTCAATTGCTGGCCATGTTTCTCCTGCGGGGACCTGGAGCTCTCTGTGTCTACAGACGAGCCGGTCTTTTCCCATCGTTGTCACATAGATGCCTTGCGACGAAGGCCTACGACCCACTTCGGATTCTCTTTTGCGGATCTGACGATTTCAGCATAGCTTCGTTGAAAGCTCTCCATGAAGAACATGTCAAGCGACCGGATCGGATTGCCTCAATTGATGTCGTTTGCAGGCCAGGGAAGAAGGTTGGAAGAGGGTTGAAGCAGATCCGCGAGGGTACTTATCTAGGCAAGCTTGACAAGTTGTTCGCGCAGCTAATTGTATTTTTACCTTGCAGTTCCCATCAAAGCGGCCGCAACGGAGTTGTCGCTCCCGATTCACGAGATAGATACTTTTCGAGGCTGGACGGTAACTCGCAGCTATTGACACCTACTATGGCTACGTGCTGACACTGTTAGCCACCTACGCTACCCGGTGGCCCTATAAACCTGATCATTGCCGTCTCATTTGGGCTGTTCGTACCTCCGCGGCTTCTCAACGGCGCGAAGTATGGAGGCCTAAATGTCCACCCATCGTTGCTTCCCGAGTATGCAGTCGCAGATTACCCACGAACGGACCCCGCTAACACAATACTTGAAGCTTCCGGGGCCCTGCACCACTACATCACACCTTGTTAGCCGGTAAAACTAAGACCGGTGTCACCCTTCAGACGCTCCATCTCAAGCATTTCGATCATGGCACTATCCTGGCGCAGACTCCAGCCCCTGGCTTTGACATTCCCAGTCCCGATACATGCACGGTACCCGATTTATTGAATTTGGTTTGTCCGAAGGGCGCGGATATTCTCGTCAAGGGTATAAGGGAAGGTCTTTTCGTTCCTCCGGTGGAAGATGCGGGTTGGCGAGCCTCTGAAGGAGACGGCCCATTGGTCCATGCGGCCAAGATCAAGCCGGAGGACAGGCATATAGATTGGCAAAACTGGTCATCCTTGGACATCAGTAGAAGAAATCGCGTTTTGGGTCCACTCTGGAGTAGGGCACTGGTTGCCAACAGTGCGTCCAGTGAAAAGCCTTCTTTTCAACACCGGCGAGTTATCTTCACTGAGTTTGAAGAAGTGACACCACTCAAAGGCTGCGACAAGTTCTCCGTTGTTCCAGGCTTGCCATTTGTGGATGGCACGCATCCCATTGATTCTACAAAGGGAAAGGGCGTTTACGTGTTCACGCAAGATGGGAAGCTCATCAAGGTACATCAGATGAAGGTGGAAGGCGAGCCGAATGCCGACGCTCTTCGCGCTGCCCTAAAGGCTCGCATGGTTGGCGACCGGACATTTTACTCTGGTGAAGTGGGCTATACGCCGTTTTACAACCCTCTTGTGTAGGGGACTGGTGATAAAAGTAAACTGATATGTGTTCTATCTTGCTAACGTCATGATACCAGCTCTAGCACTTAAAATTTACCCGTTCCAGTGCCCAATGCCACATCAGAAAGTCTACTTCGCAAGGCTCCGCATTTTCTCTATTTGAAGGAGAATCCGGAATCTGAAAAGTTAGTTTTGTTGTAGACAACAAAAGCAAGAGCACCTACCGATCTGTATCTCTTGCCCGGTCATAGATGAATTCTGCGCAAGCATGACATATGCTTGAGCAGCGTCTTCAAGCTCAGGCTGTTCACGAGTCGTTAATAGGCGGAAATCGTGCATGGATTGGTCAAGAGCCTTACCACTTTCTTAAGGGCTGTCTTTGCCGTCCACCCCTCAATTGCTTGGGCAGGGAAGCGCTGGCCCTATGGTTCGTTCACATTAGCTCTACCGTGATCGAGCTGCACTGCAACTGCAATGAGGCTACTTACCCATTCAGTCAAGAGAAGGCCAGGAAGAACCGCATTCACGCGCACCTTACTACCTTGAGTGTGTGCAAGGCATTTCACCATGTGCAGACCTGTTGCTGATGTTAATGGGGATGCAAAGCGTCCATTGCGGTATGCTTACCTCCTGCTTTGGTGATCGCATATGGCAAGCTGCTTCCAGTTGGCGAAACGGCCTATCTTGCTGGTCAACACTTGCGCATCTTACCATTCGATCTTCGTAGAGGACCTACCGCAATAGATGAGGTCAGGAGGAACACACCACCCTCGGGGTTTGCGTTGAATGTGGGCAGTGCTGCTTTGAAAAGATAGAAATGACCCTTTATGTTCATTGACCAGCACTGAGGAATTCGTTAGCCTTGCAAACCGCGGCGACCCTCTGCGGGGTTCACCCCATTGTGACACCTACTCTATCCCATTCCTCGTCATTCATAGCGTCCAAGTCATTGAACTTGGTCATTTTGGTCCAACCCTGGCCATGCGTTCAGTCAACCTTCCCCAATTGCTGACATGGACCGGGAGAGTAGCAACTCACTGCGTTCGAAACAATGATATCCAGGCCCCCCAACTGATCAATGGTGGTTTTGACAGCGTTAACGCAGTCATTCTGAACACCGGCATCCTAAATGATAATACAGCCACGATATCAGTCCAGCACTTCGTCAATCACACTCGACACAACCTACACCTTGTATAGTAATAGCCTTGACCTTGTAACTCTCTCGCAGTTCTTCGGCCAATTTCTCAGCAGCGTCTTTGCTCGAAGCGTAATTGATGGCGACATTGCAACCCTCGGCGGCGTATTTCTGGGCCACAAGAGCACCCAGCCCTCTAAACGTCACATATCGTCAATAAATGCCCCAATAAGGTAAACACAGCGGAGCGGGTGAACATACCGTGAGCCGCCCGTAATGAGAGCAACGCGATTGCGCAGAGAATACATGATTATATAGCTAGATAGTTGATTGAATCGATCGAAGCAGATCTAGCAGAGCTGAGCTGAACTGAGGACACCGAAGTAGTAGATAAGTACTTGACGAAGCGGGGTCAATCGGAGCTTATGTCGGCGGCGCTCATCTAGTTAACTAATGCCTGCGGAACCCTCCGTCCGACTAGTACGTGACTTACGGTCTTTTTGTCTATTTGCAGAGTTGGAGGGGTGGTGCACCTGCACTAGATAGCTGCGCTTATTCTACTATAAGGCCCAAGATTGCTGCTGGGATTTCAATCTTAGTGAGTCTAATTGTGGTATTATCATTGTCCAAGAACAATCGGTTTCCGGATCACCCCTGCCAGGTACAATGCAGAAGAAAAAGAGGGGAGTCCAACCTTACTGTCTCCATGTATACCTCGGTTCGGCCCCTCGATGTGGTCCCGCCGCCGACTGATCGCCCGTAGGGCCCGACAGCTTGTAGTTGCTAAGAAACATGGTGATTGACCCGACGGTATGATACAAATGTTCAAGGGGTATCATGTATGATATGTCTATAGATACAACAGGCTAAGATCAAATCGCAAGACAGCGGAAAGCAATTAAAGTTTTGAAGACTTGTAGAACCGGAGATACAACACCGGACACTCAATCCATAAGTGTACCAACGTATTCTGTCTCTTTCATTCCCGGCCACGCCTTCTTCCCTGCTAATGCGGGCCACTGGACCAGAAATCGATCTGCCAGAGGTAACAGAAGCTTCCCCGACAGGCTCAATGTAGTCACGCGAGCCCACGATTCTACGAAGATTGTGCGCAGCTGGTAGGTACCCGGCACTGGCACGGTTGCAGAGCCACTTTCTGATGCTCTTTGACCGGGCGCAGAAGAAGAAAAGAACCCGCACAAGAACAGCCATAGACGAAGCAGCCGGGCGGCAACGATGACGCAGACCGCGGTGGCAGGGCCATTGGTGAGAATGAGGTCCGGGTATGGAGAGGATAGATGCGACGCTGGGCGAGAATGCCGGCTCTGGTCCGGATGGAGACCCCGTAGGACCGAGAGACAGGACCAGAAGGAGTTCAGTGTAGAGAAAGGCGCACTCAGGTAGGATTGGTGTACGCGACGGGCGCGGGGTACCGTGACGATGGTGTAGGAGGGGTCTGATGATGCGATTTTGGTATTGAAATTGACATGATGGGTTATATGGGTTGTTTCGAATTCGACGGCTTTTGTTGCGCTGAAGTTGTCCCCAGAGCTTACGATGTAGGTTCGATGGGTGTATTTGGACGGATCGAGGTTCATGCGCCGGAGCATAGAGAACATCTCGGCTGTGTGGCCACCGCTACCGAGGACGACTAGGAGATGGACGGGGGAGTTTTGCGGGCGCCATTTGGGGACTTGGCTGTTTTGTGATTTGGCGAGAGCGTGGATGAAGAGCTGAAAGTTATTGAGTGGGCGGATTAGCTTCAATTGTATAGGGGAGATGATGTGCAGGAAATTGCTTACAATGAGCGTAAATATGCAGGCTATGGCAGTAAAGCCGATAGCCAGAAAGAGGCTAGTCCAGGATAGCCATGACTCCATGGGATTGAGTGGTGGTTGTATGTATTGTTTGAGATGAATTGACGATGTGTTATTGAGGATGTGGCAGGTTCCAGAGTTGTCGCAGTTGTCGCATGCGGCCGGCGGAACGAATGAACTCTATGTATATAGTGACAGCGCATTAAAAGGCGGAGACTTCTTCTTCAAACCTTGTCAAACCAACCCCATAGCTAGTTACAACAATAGCTGGGGAGCGACAAGTGAATGAGGAGTAATTGTTGCGGGGGGCGTTAGATGCTTGGGGATCTATCTGGAAGCTGGATAACTATCCAGGCACGTGGTCCGTGCTAGTCTCGGCGATTATTTTGGTGTTGTTGTCTTAACTCCTTCCTCTGATTTCCCCCCATCATCCATCCCATTTCTTATCGTCACCGCCATCAATGTCCACCTACACGGCTTGAGATGGCTTCATTGTTCGCTAAGCGATTCAAATGCTTTTATTGCGGGCGTCGCTCGGCCCACTCCGACAGCGATACTGCCCGCAAATGGCGTTGCAAACATTGCGAAGCCGTCAACTACCTGGATGAGGTAAATCCCGTGTTTTGTATATCCAGGCGTCAAGCAAGATTTCAAGTACTGATTGCCTCGGCGGTTGCGCTTCATAGAAAGGAGAAATCACGGATCCTCCCGCTGCAGAAACAAATCCAGACGTCTACGGTCCCGGGGCATCGAGCCCGCCATTCGAATCCACCGACTTTACAGCCTCCAGCTTATTCTGCGCCCAATGTCTTCGAAACCAACATCTCTTCACCAGCGCTCTGGCGTCCTACTTTCCATCGTCCGATGATCCGAACTACAGCGCATATGAGAAGGAGTACCCCAAATTTCGCAAGAACTTAGAGGAGCGTTATCCGCAGGTGTGCGTGAAATGCGAACCCAGAGTGAAGCAACGCATACGTCAGGCAGGATATGAAGCCAAGTCAGACCACCTAAGACGCATGATGGACCGCAGTAAAGCTGGACGGGCCGCTCGGCAAGCGCGTCGATGGAACTGGAGGAACCTGTTGGTTTTAGCTGGTGCTTTGGGTTATTGGATTAGTGTTGCTGGTCAACTTAGCTGGAATGTGTGGAGTGCTTTGACTGTTGAGGAGTGGGAACCGCTGCAGGATCCAGACTCCCCCTCGATGTCGCCCTCTATCAGTTCTTGCGTGAACCTTCTCTTCGAGACCCGCCGCGTGCCGAACCATTGCTCAGTAGACCTGGCACCGTACGCCGGTCTTGCGCTGATTGCGGGCATCCTGTCCATTTGGTGGAACCCGAAATTGCGACTCAAGGTTGAAGGGCGAGGAGGTCGCTTCGTCAAACTAGGAGAATACTACCAGGTTCAGCTCATCATTTTGGTGGTGCGATGCGCTTTCTGGGGCGTCTTACGGGATCCGTCATCAAGTGGACTGCCACCAGACCTGCCACCAACATTGCATCTCTTCATGATCTTCTTCACGATTATGGTAAGCTAATCATCTGGCAACTATCATCTGAGCCCAGCATGCTAATAATGTCTCAGTCTGTCATGGTCTCCCGGCGGATAGTGCGCTACGATACCCGGCCATTGGTAGACTGGACCGATGACACGCCCGCAGCCACGCCAAACCGCAGAACCGAAGCTTCTCCTCCGCCCACTACGACTACCGGACAGGAGTTTTCGACCCCAAGCTCCAATCTTCGGCAGCGCACCTCTCGTTTCCCGCTCGAAAAGCTGGGCACCCCAAGGGCGGCCACACCGCGGGCAGCCCTCGAGACCCCAACCATTCCCACACCACCTCCAGAATCGGATGACATGGACTGGACTCCCTCTGTGCAGCACGAACTTACACCGACTGTCAGCGTCCATCAAAGGGATCAGAAGTCCGTGCTCGATGGGCCGATGCCTTTCTATGGATCCGTTCCTGCTGCACCACAGCCACCCGCATGGAACCTGCGCAATAAACCCGCTCAGCGTGTGAAACCAATCGAACAAGTCGTTGAACGCAACCCATTCCACCGCACTCCTACCCAAAACCTTCGATGGCATCGCAACCAAAGCAGCCCAGACTCGGTGTTTGCACCTCCCAAGTTTTTCCCTGTGAGCGACCATGCTGCGACTACCGGACTCGAAAGTTTGTTTGACCGAACCTTCACTATCAAGTCGCCCGAGGATGAAGAGGACAGCTCTTGGCAGTCTCGTCACCAATCGTCCAAATCTCACTCTCGCCAGTCTACCAACTTGCGAGGTTACTTTGTGTACCAATATCTTCGATTAGGCCTACTACTTGTCTCACTCGCTGCCTGGGTCCTCTCACAGTATGACCGCTTGTCAATTCCAGGGAACTATGTAGAGGTGGCCTCCTTGGGCAGTGCTAGCCTGATTGCTGGATTCGCTCTTTTGGAGGCCCTCAAGCAACCTATAGTACAGTGGAACGGCATGGAAATTCTTGTTTACTTTGCGGAGCTCGTGGCAGCTGTCCACCTCGGTGGGAACCTGCCGCGAGTGTCAATCGAGCGCCATTACTTCGACAGATACGGCCAGCTACTTCTGGTGTTCATGGCGGCCCAGGAGGCGCTGGGTCTGCTCTCGCTATACAACATAGCCAGAGCAACAAGCACTGGTCCTCAGCCACAACAATCGGGGCATGACTCGCCATCGAATGGCGAGAATCCCGGGCATTCTCCTCAACCGGCAATCGATAACCAACCCCTACAGTCATTCTCTTCTCAGCGGTCTGCGCCGCCGCTTTCTTTCTCTTCTACTCTCCCTACCTCTAGCTTTGCGACACAATCGCCGGAGCCGTACTACTCGCTTGCACCCTCCCCATACGACGGGTCTTCCAGCAAAGATCATAGCTTCAGTCTCAAAAGTCTGAAAGGGAACGATTCCGACGCCTCAGATTATTACGATCGAGACTCAGACACGGAAACAACCGTGACTACCGCAACCACAGCTACTAGCAACACCGTCCGGAACATTCGCTACGGACGAGCTGCCAGCGAAGCGATGTTCTCGCCGCGACGAACCGAGCTGGGTCCTGGGATTGGGGGGTTGAGTCTCGAAGATAGACCCGCCCGACGAGTCACCCGGAGCCAGTCGAAACTCCAAGGCGAGGGCTTTCGTCGGTTCCCGACTCGGGGCCTGAAATAGGCCTATTTCAGATCTTTCTTTTATTGCTTTTGTCAGAATTTTCTTTCTTGTGCTTCTACTTTCGCATTCCGTTCCAGGGTACATCATCTTCAGCGCTTGCACTAGAGGAGTTGGGTTAGCTGTGCCTTGATTGTATTCAACCTGTTCACACTGTTCATACGCGGATCGCATCTTTTGGGGGTTATTGTACTTCAGTTTCGTTGCCTATTTCATCTTAGGTCCTCATGGAGGTTGTTTCGGGTGTTTGGGGGATTGTACATAGCAGGTAGAATACATACGACTCATGAATGATGACTGAATATCATTAAATGTGACTATTCCGTAGTGTGTCGAACTTATTCCGTTCTGTATGTGCATCACGGGTTCTAGTGAGCTGACCAATAACTACCGTCGTCGACATTGCGTGATTGTCAGCAATTGAATGTTTCGTATTAAACCCAAGACAAGGCCGTTATAGCATATTATAGTGAACTGATGAAAACCAGAAGAAGCGATAGCACATATCCTAGTCTTCATACATAACCGCAGAGTAGTATACATAGCATACAGTAGTCTATAGCAATATAGTAATGTAATGTACATGAAGTAGGCGATGCAATATGGAGTGAAGAAGGGTAATCTCGTATCTAGACCCACCCAAGCTTAGTCGCAATAAATCTAGCGAGTTCCTCTATAGTAGCTGCATCCTCTTCCGCCCCCAACTGTTCGTATAGAATCTCCTTCCAGTGGGTCGGCCGGATCTCGTGAAGCTTACGCCCCTTGAGTGCCTCCTGCAGACGGGCAGCCTGCTCCGAGCCGACGGAGGAATCGGACGAGACGGAGATGTGGCTCTCCAGGATAGCCCCGTGTTTGAGGCGGAGGAACACACGTGTCTGTGTTGATTAATTAGGTTAGTTATAGATTGTTGCTTACTGATGCCAAGAGAAAGGGAAAGCGCCATCTTACAGAAGGAGGTAGGGATGATGGAAGGGCGGGGCGTTCGCGAGGGTCCTCTTCCACGGGGTAAGTCGAGAAGATGAATTGGGGCGTTTGCGTGTATTTCCATTCCAGCGACTGTTGCAAATTTTTAATACTGTGTTAGTTTACGGTTTCTTGGCTTCGACTTGTCGGGGCATTAAGCAGCGACTCACTCGTAATTCGTCGATGCCTTTCTTGATCTCGGGCTCTTCGTAGCCTTGGGCTTCTCCCACCGCTCCGACGACCCAGTCGTCTCCTGCGTATAGCTCTGCGTCGTGGACATAGGCACGCTGCGCGCGGCGTACAGCATCCGGACTGGTCTGGTATAGCTCTGCAAACTCCGACATGATATTGGCGATCACGTCTTGGATTCCGAAAGGGATGGAAGCGTCGGCGAACACGGACGATACGTTGGCGACGGGGGATCGCACACTTTCCACACCTTTGGCCTTGATGTAGTCTCGTGCCGGCGATCGTAAGAACGAACCGAGGGTGTTAATGTTGGGCGAATCGAGTAGGCAGGTGCCGTGGTGAAGCGCGCGGTGTCGCGTAAGCTTGAACGCTGAGCCGGAGATCTTTCGAGGTTGGGATTGCCCTTCGTCAAGGGACATGACGATGTCGTGGCGGTCATTGACGCTGGTAGTGGTCGCACCGACACGGTGCAATGCGCGCACGACCATCTCCGCATGTTTGTTGCGGGTGAATGGCGGTCGCGGGGAGATCACACTGTAGTTGAGGTTGCCTTCGTCGTGGAAGACAGCACCGCCGCCAGACCGTCGTCGGACGTAGAGCGCATCTTCGGTATCATTGTAGGAGTGGATTCCGTGCTCCGCGGTTCCGCGGTCGTTATGTAGCACTCGGAGGTTGGTCTCGAGCCATGGGTTCTGATTGCGCCCGATTACCACGCACGGTCGATTGATATATAGAAAGAGGATGCTCGAGTCGGCGGGCGCATGCTCCAGCAGGAAGTGTTCGATGGAGAGGTTCACGTAGGGATCGTTGGAGAGAGATTGGTAGATTTGATGCCGGGAGGACTGGCGACTGGCGAGCTGGGCGAATTGGTCGGCGGAGAATGAGGAATTCCACCGCACGGCATTAGAACGCGGGCTGGCGCTGGGATGAGGAACTCGGAGCGACGATAGCCAGCATGTTGCTCGAGAGGAGAAGAGACGCATTGAAGGAGTTCAGAGAGCTGCCGAGCAACTCATGGCCAGTCCAGAACAGGTAGAGAGGAAGAGAAAGAGAGAGAGGGAAGATGGTGACAATACTGTAAGTATCATCATAATGCAAGATACCAGGCGTACCTTCAAAACAGACCGAACGGTACCTACAGTCGGAGAGGATGATTGACCAATGGGGGCCAAGGAACAAGGCCGATCTCGCCGGGAGCTAAACCGCACACGATCAAAGTGGCAGCCCGACGTGCCATTCCTCTCTCCGACACTCCATCCAGACTTCACTTTTCTTTCCGTCTGCCCCTCGCTTACTTTTCTCCTCCTCTTCCTTTCCCCTCCATTCTTCTTATTTGGCCTCGTTCTCCCTCGATACCCTGCCTTCTTCAACTTCTCTCCCATCCTCTCCCTACAGATCCCACCTTCTCTTCTCCCTCCGAACCCTATCAATCAATTGAACACCGCCCGCCATGTCGACGTGGGGTGATTACTTCCGGGTCACCACGTAGGTCTTCTGACTCAGCCCCAGTCTATGATGATGGTGACATCGCACACCATCACCACCACACAGACACAAACACCTCCGTCCATATACACGCACATACTAATTGCGCTCTTTCTGTTCACAGTTACGGTGAATCGCACTGCCGCTCCGTCGGCTGCATCGTCGATGGCTGCCCCCCAGGAATGGAACTCACCGAGGACGACATCCAGCCCCAGATGACCCGGAGACGTCCCGGCCAGAGTGCCCTGACGACGCCTCGTAATGAGAAGGACCGCGTTGAAATCCAGTCCGGAACGGAGTTTGGAGTTACCCTGGGAACTCCGATTGGCATGATGGTGCGCAACGAGGACCAGAGGCCCAAGGACTACGGCAACAGCACCATGGACCTGTACCCCCGCCCCAGTCACGCCGACTTGACCTACCTTGAGAAGTACGGCGTCAAGGCCAGCAGCGGTGGTGGTCGCAGTAGTGCCCGCGAGACCATTGGTAAGTGAACCGCTTCTCCCCAGAATGGATTGCCATTGACACAATTATCCCCGGGTTACAGGCCGTGTGGCTGCCGGTGCCATCGCCGAAAAGTACCTGCGCCTCTCGCACGGCGTTGAGATTGTCGCTTTCGTCTCCTCCGTTGGCAACGAGCACCTGTTCCCCCCTACTCCCGAGCACCCCACTGCCTCCACCAACCCCGAATACCTCAACCTCCTCAAGACCATCACCCGCACCACCGTCGACGAGTTCGCGCCCACCCGCTGCCCCAACGCCGATGCCGCCGCGCGCATGACCAAGGTGATCGAGCAGTTCCGCGACAACCACGACAGCATCGGCGGTACCGTCACCTGCGTGATCCGCAACGTCCCCGTCGGTCTGGGTGAGCCCTGCTTCGACAAGCTCGAGGCCAAGCTCGCCCACGCCATGCTCAGCATCCCCGCCACCAAGGGCTTCGAGATCGGCTCCGGCTTCGGCGGCTGCGAAGTCCCCGGCTCCATCCACAACGACCCCTTCATCGTCTCCGATGTCCCTACCCAACTCGGCACCAACACCACCACCAAGCAGCGCCTCACCACCAAGACCAACAACTCCGGTGGTATCCAGGGCGGTATCTCCAACGGCGCCGACATCTACTTCCGCATCGCCTTCAAGCCCCCGGCCACCATCGGCCAGGCCCAGAACACCGCCACCTACGACTTCGGCGAGGGTATCCTCGAAGCCAAGGGCCGTCACGACCCCTGCGTCACTCCCCGTGCCGTTCCCATTGTCGAGGCCATGTCCGCGCTGGTCGTCATGGACGCCCTGATGGCTCAGTACTCCCGCGAGAGCGCCAAGTCTCTCCTGCCCCCGTTGCCCAAGACCCTGCCCACTCGTCCCACTCTGGGTACCAACGGCCACAGCGCTTAAATAGGAAGTGGTTCGATTTATTTCTATTATGTTTTGGGTTCGGGGTCTCCAGTCTAAAAATTCTCACGATCGGCTCTTTGGGGACCGATCTATGCATGCGGGGGTTTTCAATTTTTTTTTCTATCTTAGAATGCAGTGACGTACGTCATGTTCGGCTGATGTTTGATGTCTCAAGTCAGAAACTCAACTTAATGACTTTTCTTTACCTTTTTTCCCTGATTGATATTTGTTGCTTCGGTATATTATATCACCTTACCTTTCTTTTTTTTTTTGGATTATGTTCGTATAGATTTCTCGGGTGTGGTTTTCGAATCAAAATGGCGTTCTACGTTCGTACTACTATAACAGATGAGCCTTGTGTTTAATAACCCTGCTTGCTATGGAATGGTAAATCACTATCTAGGAACTACCTACTTGGCGTAGTCAGTAATTGAAAGGTTGAGGAAGTCAAACAAGATTTAAGTATCATTCAAAATTCATGTATATTCATTCGACTCATAGCTCGTCAATTCCACAACCTCATTGACATCGTCCGATCCATCCATACAACCGTTTGCATAAAGACATTGAACGAAGAGAAAAAAAAATAAGCATCAACTATCAGAATAGAAAGGTAACAACAAATGTGTAACGAGTGTGGTATCATATCTTATCAAATAAATCAACAATCACAAACCCGTATGTAATATATGTATGGATGTGGGTATGTAGGGATGTATGTATCAACCAGATACCCACATGAGAGAAATAAAGAGGCGGGAGAAGCTTATCACCGCAAAACTGGGTGTTCAGGGGAATGGAAAAAGAAGCAAGCTCTGCTCACTTCGTGGCATCACTATTGCTTCTGCTGACGGACTTCTCGGAGAATGTGTCCAGTTCGCCTGCAGTGGCATTGACAACGCGAAGTTTCTCCTTCGGTACGGTGAAGGTCACCTGGACGCGACGGCCTTCTGCAGCACCTTCCACGTCCCAATCGTCGTCACTGTCTGGATCAAGGTCTAGAAATGCGTGTAGGGCGGTGTCATCGCGTGAGGACCGAGCCTGAGACTCCATATTGCGTGAGAGTCGGTTGGCTGCGCCCCAGTCTTTGGCACCTTGCTTGCGTCTGAAGAGTTCGGCTGATGCGCTGACGGAGCGACGCGGGAGGCCGTAGCCTGTAGAAGCTGAAGAAGAACCGAGAACCGTGCTTCTTCGGTCGATACCAGAGGCTAGGGGTGCTGGGCTCGGATCTGTGTCCGTTGCTGGGCGTCTCCGCGTTAGGGAGAGGACTCTGCGAACGTTGTTGCCGATCCATTCGGATGTGCGTTGCTTGGGGAAAGTGGTAGGCTTGGGAAACAGATCGAGTGGGGAGGTCGGTTCAGGGTTGTCGCGGAGAAGGTGCTCGCCTTCAGCTTGTCGAAGGGAGAGGGAGGTATGAGCGGTGGAGTAGGAGTCAGAAGAGTAGCGCTTTTCGGATGAAAGCGCTGCACTGTTCGGTCTGCTTCGGGCTGGTTCTCGACTCGGGATCGAAATTGTGACGGACTTTTGAGGTGACTGGCGCCCACTACTTGCTTGACTCGCGGGGTAGCTGAAGTTAGCCATGCGAGGTTGAGGGATTGATTTGGCTGACGTCGAGGAGTCAGAGAGGTTTGAGGATGTCCGTTCATCTTTATCTGGAGAAGAAGGCATGTCTCTGTCATAGCCAACTCCAGCCATGTAGTCGGACGGTCCAGCCGAGCCACCAGCATATGAGTCTCCGCATACGGTCGTGCTCAAAGGTGTCAGGATTGTTGACTCGGCCCGGAAGTTGTCGCTTGTTTTCTGCGTAGAAATTCCCACGGCATCTTTGGCTTCATCTTCCTCACGTTCATCGATCGGGTGGATATCGCCCGTGGCATCACTCCTTCTATATTCGCTGTATTGCGTAGGGGGGCGATACATTCTCGCGCTCAGACTAGAACGACCTGTAGTTGTGGGACTAGGATCCCCGAGCAGACCAGTGCTTTCCGCGACAGCATCCCCTGTATCCTGCCAACTAAATGGTCGGCCAGATCCGCTATTGCCCATCCAAGGGTAGTCACTTTTCACTTCCGCCTCCCTCATGGAGGGCTTGTGGATACTGCTCGCCATGAAAGGCTCCCCTTGACCCCAGAAGTGGGCTCTTTCTGCCCCCAAGGCTAGCTTGCGGAGCTCCTGATCTCGCATGCGGCGCTTTTGACGCCTCTTCCAGAGGAAAAATAGGAGGATAGCGAGACCAGCAACCACAGGAATTCCCAGCCCAACACCAACTCCTACCCCGGTCTTCCATGTATTTGACGAGCCAGAATAGGAGGACTTCTGTTGGCTGGCGATGGAGTCAGGATTCCGGTAGGATGAGACCCATTCCTCAGAGGTGATGTTATATAGATAAACCTGTGAGTTTGGCTGGGATTGCTTAGCTGAACGCTTCGACGATGACGACGACTGCGGTATAGTATATCCGCCTGCCACCATCATCACACCACCAGGCAGCATCGTTGCCCCATGCCCATAAAGACCACTCCCTCCTGTGGTCTCCGTATCCTCAGTTGACAGTATGCTCCAAGTCCAATCACCAGACCCCCCATATGTTTCTCCTAGTTCCAGTATGACTAGCTGCGGTTGAGCAGCAATGCTTGTATTCCCCACCCATCCCCCGTACACAATGACCTTGCTGCCATCTGGGGAAAGAACTGCTGTATGCCCCGATCTCGGCTCCACCGTGGCAACTTCCCTCACAGCAAGCTCGGTCTTGTAGGAGGTAGAAGTAATGTCGACTGTGACGAAGCTCCAGCTATTTTGAGGCAGTGAGAACACGGCAAGCTGCGACATATTGATGAATGCGTCCTGGGTTTGGCCACCAATCAGGAGAAAATCCTGTTGCTGGCGCACCTCGCCGTTCGATGAATATGCATAAGTGGCTTGTAACGGAGTCACGGTAAAGCCGGCCTCTGCAATCGGGGGTGCGCGATTGCCGGTGGTGGATGCATCATAAGCATCAGTCCTGCCCGATCCGGATGGCTCAAGGACCACCATGGACTGAGAGTAGTTGGCGCTACCCATCCAATTTGCTTCTGAGGCATTCGAGAAGGGGCACATCCCGCCAAAAGCATAGACGGAGCTGTCGGAGGTATTGGTGGAGGCATATGCGAACCCTGCTGAGAGATAGTTCGGTGCATCCACATTGTTGCTTGACCCGCTTTCCTTCACAGAGAGCTTTTCCCATGACCCATCACCAATTGAGCTATTGTTGTCCGGTGTAAACTGCCACAGCTCACCCTTGTCCAAAGCTTCCTGGCAATCGCCTACATACATCTTAATCACTCCATGCTGATCGATAACAGGCACAAAGGCAGGGGACTGAGTGTTGAGTTGAAAGGGTAGTGGGTCCATCAAGATATTGTAACTCGGGCTTGTTGTGTCGATTTCGCCTGAAACATCCCAGGTGATGAACTCGGTGGAGGCATCTTGACTCGTACCGGTGGATTGCAGCAGGTAGGCAAACGACCCATTGCTAGTTGAAGAGTAGAAGAGTTGTGAGGGAGTGTATGGGACGGCTGTGGAAGCCGGGCTGGCGAAGAGCAGGAGGACAAGGAGTGTTGGCACCACGGGGGCGCCAACAGCCCGGTGCATTCCGTGTTTTCTCGAGAGGCATTCATCCATGGGGATTAGCCAGAGCTTCAAGATGCGTCAACAAGAATGCGGCAGTCTGAGACTGACTGCGATGCATCTAGCGCAACGGTCGATCCTTAGCTCGTTAGCACGACTCAGCGAAGGCGCGTCTGGAGGGCCAGACCGGCCGGCATGAGACGAAGCGTTAGGGACGACCTGTATCAATTGGAGTTTCTCCTTGAAGGTTTGGTCTCCAGAGGATTGCAATCAAAAGACAAAAGTAACCTTGAAACAGGCGATAGAGGGAGTAGTGGTGAGGAGGAAGAGCTGCGCGAGGAGGCAGTAATATTGACAGGGGAAAGAAAGCGACAACAGGCTGCATCTCAATTACGGCCGATCGGACCCGGTTCTAGACGATCTCTAGAGGCGCCGGAAGAAAGATTTGATTAGAGCCATCGTCATCGCTAGCGGACCCATGGCAAGCTTTGTCCAGTCTGAAGTGGAGGCCTGGAATTACTGAGGGGCTGGAGATGAGGATTGAAGCGTCAACACGGGCGGTTGCACTGGCAACCTGGAGGGGCGAGAGAGAGAGAGAGCACTGCATGAAAGTCCCAAGGAGGACGCGTGAGCATTGTGGTGCAAAGATCCCTGTTAGATAGATAAATTGATTTGATGAGGTTGGTGATGATTGATTGTTGTTGGGTCGGGCAATTGTGGTTTATCTCCATTCTGTATCTGGATGATTAAATTGACAGGTGCCAGTTTTTGACCTTATCGATAGTATGAATGATGGCATGCAGAATAAGTGAGACCGACCATGTGGAGAAAAGTGAAACAAGGGCGATCCTCTAAGAGATGTCACGTAGTTAGTTCAAACGGCTACAAGGAAACTATGAGAAGATGTGTGACAGCTCATAGTAGTAGTCGATGATGATACTGGTCTCTGTAGCCTTCTTCCTGTATAATCTATGCCACTATTTTGCACGTTTGGTGAGTTGCGATGGTTGAGATTCGTTGATTGTTGATTGTTGATATTGCAAGTGGGGCCACCCCAAGCAGGGAAAACTGAAGGAAGCTCAATATGGGTTGGCCTGCCAACTACCAGCCATCAACAACATTTTCTCTCCCATTCATTTAATTACTATTTACCATAACATCATCCATCATATGAAAATCAAGGTCTTGGTTTTTTCATGTGAAATCATGCCCACCCCCACTGCCTCATTCCCAGCCTGACCCAAAACTACTTACTCAAAATCTCCACTACCAGAAAATTATACCTATTAGTAGATACTTTGTAGATACATACATACATACGCCTTACCCGGTCTCATCCTCGTGGGGCTCCTGCGGGGCTGCATCTTCACCACGAACAAGTCAAAAGAGTGTCTGAAGAAGCAAAGATTCCCACTTCCAACTATCTACCGCCTTACTTGAAGTTTTCTGGAAAGGCCAAGGAGCCACTACCACATCAAGGTTCGGTGAAGTTGGCCTGACCTGACTCAACTTCCGGATAGAGCTTGGTGCTGATGCTCGTACTGCTGCTGCGAGATCATCTATTTGGCCACTGTGAGTCTGTGCGCTCAGTGGCCAGTCAACTTTGGATCTACTTACTGGATCGCCTTTGGTCATCCTTACGCCCAGGCGCCCTCTCACTGGTCGGAATCATCAACGTTGTTTGATATTCGGCCGGACTGACCAGCCCTTCGACACAGTCAGGCTGATCTCCGTGGCGAGATCCGCAACCCAACTATCCATTACAACTGGTCCTCCTCTCAGGCCACAGCCTTCTCGACAATACGCGCAAGATCCTCAACGGACTGAATATCCCGCGAATCTCCGTAGGCCCGCTCGGGCCGCAGTCTGATATGCAACTGCTTCCAGGCAGCCTCGCCAGTGGATCACTAACCATAACTCATCTGCGACGTAAAGCAAACAAACATATCGGAAAAGCTCAAGGGTGGCGGCGTTGATCATGGTGGGCCAATCGAACCGTCGCCCAGCCCCCCTTGGTGCGGGTTGATGTTGATGTTGGCGATCAGCTACATTCCTTCTTCCCCCCGGCCGTGACAGTTCGCCTGCATGATTAAGGCGATGATTGTTTCTCTGAAACCAATAGCAATACATCTAGACCAAGCCAAGACAAGGGTATATCGGAAACACTCGGTTCGGGCTTGGGGGACGAGAAAGTCTATTACAACTCGGGATTGAATGCTGCCATCTGACCTCGTAGCCAAACTTCATGGGTCCGAGCCAGAGGTATGCTCCCGAGCTCCTGCATAGAACAACATTTCTGCTTGGACGCCACAGGGCATGCCAAGGTAAATAACATACTAAGTGTCTGCATTTTGCTGGTTTGGTAGCCTCATGATGGGGGCAGCGCAGCAAGCTACCTGTTAGGTTATATTCAGATGGGGAGCATTATCCGATCACCTGAGAACTTGCGGTGAGACATATGCCTATGGATGGTACTTGGTGTACGAGGTTTGGATCTTTGACCTCCTCGACTAGATAACATTGTGTATGTCGTGTGGTCCACTGTACTCTTCGCAAACCTGACCGAACATAAGAACAGGGGGTGGCAGCTGGCTATACTCGGCCTTCACAATACCAACATTCTACTGGCTATATGCACACTTGCCTGGGTGATGCACTGGCTCTTATACGTATGTACAGCTTGGCTGTATGATACGTATCTAGGCAACACTACATATGTACCTGCTTGACTGACATTAAGCTACCGCCTCTGCTGCATATGCCGGTCCGATTGTGCATTAGAATCAACCCAGCCAATCAGATTGCCTGTGATGTGTGCATGAGTATACCACTGGCAGGCTAGAACCATACATCAATTTTAATCGACTACCTTTTAATCAGCTCATTGTGGCGTTGCATCGGTATCACTGCATGCATGAGCGGTTAATACCATTGAATGACCTGAACGCGATCTATCACTTGGCGTTATTCGGGTAAAGTACTTCCCAATGTTGAGATATTTCCCTGTGCCATGCATACTCACTATCGTGGATTATTAGCACTAAAGCCCCCTTCCTCATCTAAATTTGGCCAGGTTGGAAGCAAACAAAGCATGTGGTATGGAATCACCGGACCATGTACCACCTAACGAACTACCACGGATCTGCGCGACAAGGCATCAGGACACCTGGTCCAATATGACCTCCCAATTGGCAAGCACCGGACGGCTGACCGACGTATCCGGAGTATGGCGCTGTCATATGTAGACTGGTTGCGACTTCGGCTCAACTCTTCAGAGGCCCGAACTGGGATCAAATAGCTAGCTACCTAGGTCTTCATGTCACCGTCACCTCCGGTTAATTGATCCCCGTTGAGCTGGATGCTTATCAAGAGCGCCATGAACATATCAACCCCTGAGTCATTCACCACAATGCAACACAGCACAGGGCTTGTAAAGACCAACTAGCCAACCGCGATACATCTTCCACGAATGGCGCAATCGATCTAATGATTCGAAAACGCCACAATCATCTTTCTCACTACGGCTAGATAGTGGTTGCAGCACTATTGAAAAGAACCCTGCTCGCCGTCCTAACTCCTCCTACTGCATACTGCATGATACCCGAGGTATAATCAACAAATATACATATACTACATAGTATACATATATCATCATGCCAGATGCAGTCCAATCTTATCGGTTTCCTATCCGGGTAGTAGGCGCGGCCGATACCGTGCCACCGCATCATTATCTACCACGGAGAATTCTATAACAGTGGCTTGGTATAGGTGACCAGGTAGAGTTACACTCACCCGCGCCCCATGTCTCATAGTACTATATTCCTAGTCGTATTCATATACTGGATTGATGTAGATGTAAATCTCGTATCTATTTTAGTTTCTTGGTTTCTGCCACGGATTACCTGGTTTGGTGGTATGCAGGGAGAGGAGGTCACTCCGCAGTCTAGGGTGTCCTAGTAGTAACATACAGTAGAGTATGTGTGGTAAAGGGGTAGAATACATGGTGAGTATTACTACTGGTCAGAGTTATCGCAAGTGGGATACTCCGCAGTTTGCACTACAGTACCACTTTACCCGGCTATAGTCCTGTCCTAACTACCTCCCAGAGTAGGTAGAGTCTACTAAACATGACCAACACCACACCACACTAAACACACATCGACACACCATACCAGAGACATACTACACTCGATCATCTGCAAGCCAAGCCAACCAACCAACATCCCATCCATCCCATACTTACAAAGTAGATAATTAACAACCAAGTAAATTACATACCCATTCAAGTGGTATACTTGGCAAACTACTAGTATTCATACCGTAATCAACACACATGTTCTTGGCTTTAATTGGCATGATACATACATACATACCATACATCCAACATCCGGCTATGCCTACCTACCTACCTACCTACCCAGTATCCCCCCCCTCTAATAAGAGGGGAAGAAGACGCCCTAAAAAGCTTGGTAGCGGGTGCGCCAGAAACCAGACCAGTCATTATTACTGATAACCTCGGCGAGGCTCGGATATGCATGATTCTCGATTAGGAATTAGGGATGGGTAATGGGGACCTAAACTACTGAACTTACTGTCTCTTGTGTCTAACTGTCTAGTAGGTAGGGGCTGGGGGATGGAGTGGGGTTGGTTTCTTTTGAATGGGTTTGATGTGAGACTGGGGGGACACTGTAATAATTTCTGGGTTGTAATAGGGACAGTGTGTCTGATAAAGAATGTATAGATATGATATGCGATGTGAAGTTATAGATGACTGTATGTGGGTGAAAACAAACTAACTATGGCGTTGGGTATGGCTGAAGGGGGGAAAAGGTAAAAAGACAAAAAAAAGTTATTGGTTCGTATTGGCGCTGCCCGGAATCGAACCGGGGCTGGCACGGCCACAACGTGACGTCATACCACTAGACCACAGCACCTGTTGTTGTGATAGAGGTACCGGGGATTTGGTATATAGCCTACGTATTTTAATATTTGTGCTTACTAGGCTAGTGGTTAGTGTGAGCAGAAGAGTTGAGTAGATGTTAGGATGGCAATGTACTTACTACATTTGTGTTATTTGTGTTGGTTGTAGCATTGTGATCCTGACTTGTTTGACTTGGTTGTTTCTAATCACTGTTCTCGGTCTACTGGCGTGTGTACTATTCTTCATTTCGTCTTTCTCGACATCCTAACACCGGATATATATCTCCGTGTTCGGATTACAATCCAGTAGTATGATGAAAGCATGGCCTACGTACTACATCTGTTACCCCTCACGTATCCCCAGATTACACGCAGTGTGCCAACCGGGTAACCCAATTTCGATTACTTGATCAATGGTTGGTATAATATGAAACGATGCACCTGGGCGTCTAGCCCGAGACGATAACGACATATACAGCGGAGCATGAGAGCAGCTCCTGCAATCAAGGAATACCCCCAAAAGACACACAAATGAAAGTCCAAGCAACACACCAACCACTATCAGAAGCATATTGAGAACATACTAGAAAAAGAGACGCCGCGTAAACACGGCACGTAGTAGCCCCGCAGAGAATCAACCCCGACGCACACCAACCCATTCAGTAAGTAGACATGCGAGACCTCGTGCTATCACCAAGCTAGTTGAATATGACACTGGAGATCCCTGGGGTAGACTTCGATCCGCGCACCCACCAGCCACGAGATCGACGGAGCAGTACATAGATTTCATGCGTCTCTATACCCCCACGGCAGCGCAAATGCCCCCAGCAGCGGCCTCAGAACCCAGTACGGGCCGAGCTGTCAAAGCAAAGAGCCTTGTACCCCGCGCGCAATCGAAGTCGAGGTCTGGGGAACGGGCGAACGGGCCAACAGCTGCACCTCGTCTCCACCAAGATTAATAAACGAGCGATACGGAGCGCAAAGCCCATAACCCACGAGGCATGGCACCAGACAGGATCAGAGTGGGAGATGTACCCCTGTCGCGGGATGTAGCGCCAACATTGCTCCTGGCCGTCCGAAGTAGTCACTATGAACTAGTCTATCCCTTCCCAGCCAGTGACCCTCTAGCCACTTGGCAATGGCTGAACCAGAACAGCATCCCACTAGATAGCAGGTGAGTGCAGATCAATGTGCTGGTCTAGTGCACAAGGAGTGTCAAAGTGCCCATTCAAGCAGTGGTTGATGAAGTGAACGCGGTAGGCCACCGACCGCACCGTATATACCAAAGTATGCGGAAGGCAACCCCCATAAGGCGGCGTGCATTGCCTATATGACATGCCAAGAAAGGGCATGTCTATCTTGATCCGAGAAATATTCGCGCCGTGGTCCTTGAGACACCGAGAGAAACAGTCAGGGGCGTCCTACGTGTGGCTCGCCAGCGTTGGGCTCCGATGACGTCGGTACGGGCCAGTGAGCGAATGGAATCAGAGGAGCCCGATGAGAATGCAAGAATGCAGATGCATGCCCGCACTGCAGCCCGCCATCCAATGAAACGCCTTCGAAGATCGCATACTAGGTCACTCTGAGACCAGTCTAAGCTGAGGTATCCAGAGAGAGTTGTATCGCCATGCGTCCAGTGGTCGGCCCAAGCATTCCCCGCCTCTCGTGAAAGCCATTTTCCGGGAGAGCGCTTGCTGGCTAGAATTGTCACTATGCTGCCCCCAAGTGCAGGCGAGGTTCCTCTAGTAGACCATTAGAGATCTTCATCAAGGGAGCAAGCTGCACTCAATCCAGCAAGAATGGCATGGCTTCCATGCCAAAAGCAGGTGGAAAAGACGGATTGCCGCTAAAGCAGCCACTCCTCGTGGGGACGAGTCAGGCTGCTATGCATGAGCAAATCAGAGGTAGGAAACTCATTCGACGGCCTCCCGTCTCTGATGGGCTAGTGAACTTCTATTCGCAAGATGGTTGGGGATTCTCCTGACCGGAACTGGGCCACCCTTGAGCATGGCACCAATGGCCGTGCGCCCGGCGTCAGGCCGTTTTGTATACAGGTGAACCCTGGGATGGATAACCAGTCGTTTCAGATCCAGGGATGGTCGCCAGGTATACCCAAGCTGGAAGACCCATCGAGGCCTTGCTCAAGGTGGAGCGACCGGTGCTTCATGGATTGATGGAAATTCTATTGAGAGCTCCCCACCGTTCTTCCACGAGTTTCTCTGCGTGTGTCGGCCTCGCCTCCTGCCTCATCAGGAAAGCACCCAACAGTGACATCTCCAGGAGTGTTCGTGTGGCTGCTGGTTAGACTGAACTCGGGGAGAACACAGACCTCCTTGTCCAAGCTCTCCGCGCGGAGCTAAAGGAGTAGGCCCCGAGAGCTTATTGGAGGGTGAGGCCGCAGTCAAACATTATCTACATACAGTAGGGTGAACACTGGTGGCCTATAAGGGCTCAGACGGGTGCCAGGGAAGCAGGGTCGCTCCGAAATCCGTCGATCCAAATTACATGGTGGTCAGTGCCCTCTTGATCACTACTGTATCATGACGCTCAGCTTTTTGAGAATTGACCCAGGGAGAGAGCGTGGTTAGAGACTTGGAAGATACTAGAACGGACGACTATGGATGGGGCGAAAGAGAGTTGGTGATAGACATCATTGGACCCACGGAACAAGCAGATCCAGATCGATACCGGTCGCGCTGGCCAGCCAGACTGACAGGTGTCAGTGACGACACACACAATTCCTTTACAATCTGTGTCTAACTGATTGTTCGATATATCCATCATATTTTGTAGGGGCTGATGATGGACGTATAGACCGAGTCGCAGTACTGTAGGCATTGGCGAACCCGTATTCAGGTTGGGTGGCACGAAGGATCCGTTCAGGCACGACGAACAGTTGCGATAGGATGACGGGAAGAGCAAGGGGCGGAGAAGGGCCAATGACCCGTTGACAAAATGGCCGGAGAAATAGTCCTCTACGTAAGACAAGATAGAGAGAACTGACGCCACAGGCTAAAAAGTATTTTCTATCTTTTTCTTTCATCTTTTTTCTTCATTGCGTTTACTCTCAGAACTCATTTCTCTTCGTATTTTATTAAACTTTCCTTGTCTCTTTAAGTACTACTACGTAGATCTATTAAACAGTTTAGTTACAAGAAGTCTAGAAGGCATAGTAATATAATCCAAGTACTAGTACCTCATGCAGTCAAATTAGGGATGGTCAACGGGCTCATGAATGGTCGACACGCGTCTTGAATTCTCACACTTACGGAGTACAGATGAACCAAGCTAAAGTAGAATTCAGCCTAAGATGCAGCATCCATTTTGCCCCCCGATGGAGAATACTTTAGATAGCTAAAGAGGATCCTCTCCCGTTACCGGTCAGGACGCTAAAGTCCGTAGCCTACGGGAGTGGTGCCCATGGGCTTGGAGGAGGTCCCAACCACCGCCAAGGAGGGCCGGATGGCCGGCCGAGATGGCCTTGTTCAAAGCATTCACTGGCTAGTAATGTTCTTATTATCCACCACTATAGCTACCCACAATCAACTAGGGAAATACAAAAAAAAAAGTAAATAAGAAATAAAGATCATTGAAATGGACATTTGATTATCTTTTAGATTATCTTCCCGGGAAGCACTAGGGGATTGTATCGGACTGAATCGCATTATGATGATGCTCGTGCACAACGGGAAGAGGGACTCAACCTCCCCACCGACCGGCTATTGGGTGATGGATCCAGAATAATCTAGGTACGTTTCCATCGGTCCCCCTTCGACGGGCAGGTCGGTACGCCGTACGGAGTATGGTACCTAATATACTGCTGTATTCTGGTTTCACCCCCCCCGTCATTATTTAGTATCATCAATCCCTCCTGGACGGGAGTTGCCAAGTCGTTTTCCAACCAGTTCTGACTAGGTATTATTGGGGTATTGTAAATCAATTTACCAGTCACCACTGGTAAGTACTGCAGTTTGCGCTGTGCTGTTCATCTTTTGCTACGTATTCATTCGGTCCCCTCCTCCCCTCTCTCTCTAGTACTCAGAGTCTCTCAATCTCTCTCTCCCTCTTTCCAGTTCTTTTCCCCCCCACCCCAAAAAGGCAAGCCGCCTGACAAAAGCCTGACTGACCCTTCTGCCACCACCGCCGTGAACCACCACCTCCATCTGCCGTTCTTCCCCCCCATTATTCATTACTCACGATCCGCCATCACAGCGGTTCCTCTCCTCCCTCTCCCTCTCCCTCGTCCTGTCTTTCTACACTTTCTCCCTCAACTCTCTCCATCCCCGTCCCTTTTCCCTCTTCTAAACACCACCCATCACCTCCCCTTAATCCCTCTTCCTCCCCCCCTCCTCTTTCTTTCCCTCTTCCACTTCGTTCCACTATTTCTCTTCTTCATTAAACCTTCCAATACTTACGGATACCTACCCCTCCTTTTTACCTTCTCCCTATACCCTTTTTTTTTTTCTTTTCTTTTCTTTTCTTCTAATTCCTTTCATCGCCAGTATAATTATTTGCACTTTCTTTCCTTCTTGTCTGTTTCCTATCAACTTCGGACGGCTCCCCCCTTGCTATATAACGGTTATTACACCGTCGTGTCTTTTGTTACTATACTTAGACACTCTCTTGGCTCTGGTCCTGCCCTATTTTAAAGGGTCTCTTCTCCGACCGATCTGCGAACATCTCCGGCTCAACCTCGTTCCACCCTCACGTCTCCGAGCGCCCCAATCGATCATCAGCTGCATCCTGGCGCTGTAGCAGTTCGGTCGCTCGGAGTCTCCGATCTCGTTATCGCCGCTGTCCGGTACACGGTTTATCCCCCAGGTCACTCTGCATGCCTGTTTATACGCCTTTCCGAGTCGAGCTCTGAGAGTAATGCCGGTCTACTCGTGCGCATCCACCGAGCTTCACGTCAGCTCGCCCTGAATCAAGCGGTTTCTATGGGAAGATCAACCGGACCGGAGAAGGAAATATATTGTACGGACAGGGCCACCAACGGAACCCCAGGAAATAAGGCCTAGGAAGGGGAGGATGCCCAGTTGTAACTCGGAAAGAGTTCGCTGATTCAAAGACATGAAAATGGACCGTCCGCCTTCAGTTCCTGGCCTGGAGGAGCCCGTCATTCTGGCTATCCGGAATGGCCAGACCTCAGACCATGTTCGCAGGCGGAGTTCGGACAAGTCCATCGAGGATTCTTCGTTACCGGCACCGATAGAGGCAGATATCAAGCAGACTGTCACCAAGCCACCGAATGCGAAGCTTCCCCTGCAGGGCGATTTTTCAGATGGACAGACCTCTCTTCGACACCCGTTTCCCCATCTGTACCATTCATCCAGTACATCCAGGTCACCCTCCACTCGTACTTCTTCGAGCTCGCTTCAGGCATTGAACGAGGACACCGTCGTCGATGCGCGGTCGGATCATAGCGCTATCGGCCGGAGCTCCATCTCTTCTCGGAGGGTCGCCCACATGGGCCCCTCTGAGACTCATTCCGCAGACTATCCCGTCTATCCCGACCAATCCTACGCCGTCCTTCAGTCCCAAATCCACCCCACCTACCAACCCCCGTTCCTACGCACCCGAAGCTCTTACCCGTCCCGGACTGAGGCGGCCAAATTTGCTCCGTCGCGTGCATCACGCACGGCGGGCAATACCCCCCTCTCCAGCCCGGGCCTGTTCTCCATCAGAAGTCCTCGCTCGACGCCTCCATTCGCGTCCGACGACGAAGGTCGCATCAGCAGTCCCTATCTCCATCCCACTCATCTCCAGCCCCCCAAAGAGTAAGTCTGACGTGCCACCGAGTGCACTAACATCCTCTGTCCTGCCAAAAGAATTCGACTGTTGACTGACCATCTTGATGATAGAACCCATACCGCTGAGGTGGATCGAGATCTTGTGACCGGAAACAAGCTCATCAATCAGTATGAGATCCTCGAGGAGCTCGGGCGCGGTGAACATGGAAAGGTGAAGCTCGGCCGCCATGTTACAACGCGACAAAAGGTTGCAATCAAAATCGTTCAGCGTTATTCAAAGCGTCGCCGCCTCGGAAAACTCGGTAACCCTGAGGATAAGGTCAAGAAAGAGGTTGCCATCCTGAAAAAGGCACGGCACCCTAACGTCGTCAGTCTGTTAGAAGTCATCGATGATCCGAATCGCCAAAAGGTCTATATAGTCCTCGAGTATGTGGAGAACGGAGAAATCATCTGGCGCAAGCGTGGGCTGCGAGAGATCGTCCACGTCGATAAGCGCCGGCTGGAGCGTGAGAAGGCGGGCATTCCTGATACCCCGTCTTTCATGGAAGAAAGTCAACAGTACGTAAGGACAGCCCAGCACCTTCGTCGGCAGCGCGAGAAGGCACGTGAACGGCGCCAAGCACAGGCGGCATATGCACAAGAAGCTCCGATTCCTGCCTGGAGTCTGGAGCATGGTGCGGAGTCAGACGACGATGAGGATCTGGGGGGCGAGCCTATGGTTGCGCGTGTTCCCAGCCGGTCTATGGTGAGCACCGATGATGCCCACTCCTCTCCGAGTCAGTCTTATGTGTCGGGTCAGGAGTCGGCACTGGCTGCAGTAGAAGGCAGCATGTACGGCGCCTATGCGGACTACCCATTCGAAAGACGGTTCAGCACCGCATCAAGCAGCTTCGGCTATGCACCTTCTGAGCCGGAGTGGTTCACCGACGATGACGACATGACCTATGTGCCTTGCTTGACTTTCAACGAAGCGCGTAATGTCTTTCGCGATTCGTTGCTAGGTTTGGAATATCTTCACTACCAAGGCATCATCCATCGCGACATCAAACCCGCAAATCTTCTGGTCACCAGCAACTATCGTGTGAAAATCTCAGATTTTGGCGTCTCGTACTTGGGACGGCCCATTCGAGACGAGGAAGAGGAGCAGGTGGAGGAGACGGATGCCACCGAGTTGGATGATGCTCGCGAGCTGTCTAAGACGGTCGGGACACCGGCTTTTTATGCCCCTGAGTTGTGCTATACAGGCGATGATTTCGTGGACGTGCTCGGCGCCGCCCCTCGGATCACCGGCGCTATTGATGTTTGGTCTCTGGGTGTTACCCTCTACGGCATGATCTTCGGGCGCCTACCATTCGTTTCCGATGACGAATACAGCATGTTCCAGACTATTGTGCGGAAGGAAGTCTTCATTCCCCGAAAGCGATTACAGCCCGTGGAAGACGATCCCGACACCGTCAGTCAGTGGCCTCGCTACAGTGACGGCAGCAAACGGATGGAAGACGAGCTGGTGTACGAGGACATTGACGACGAATTGTATGATCTGTTAAAGCGGCTGCTGACCAAGGATCCGGTCAAACGGATCACCGTGAAGGAGATCAAACACCATCCTTGGGTTCTGCATGGCCTTCCTAACCCCAGAGCATGGGTGGAAGAGACGGACCCAGGGTATCAAAGCAAGGGAAAGAGGATCGAAGTATCCACCGAAGAAGTGACTAGTGCTGTCAGCAAAGTACCATTCATTCAGCGTGTGCGATCCAACGTTGCTAAGTGGTCTAACTATCTGACTGGAAGGTCGAAAGAGAAGGATGGTCGCAAGCGGACTCCTAGCAATTCTCCTTCGGTCGAGTCATCGTCAACTACAAGCAGCACTGCCTTTGGGAAGTACCTTTGGGACAATCGGCGGCACAGCCTTAGGGGAGATGAAGAATTTCCACGCTCTCTCCGCTTACCCAGGGAAGGCGAGCATCCGCTTTCGCAGAGTGTCACCGCAAGTCCCGTGGGCCGAGAAGATCAGCCGTCTTACTTCGCTTCGTCCGATTTTATGCCAGTGCAGGACCAATCTACGCGCCCAGATCCTCCCGAGCGCACAACGTCCACATTGTCTACTGCTGAATCTGCCAAGACCGTGAAACCATCGGACCACAAAAGAGTATCAGTACCCCAGCGTGCTGGTACCCCCGTCCGTGTGGAACCGTCTGGGACCACGAACATTGGTGGCCTTTTTGGTGGCGCGAGCCGTCGCCTTGCACGAGGCCTGCAACCTGGGGATTGGCGGTCCGATCGGTCTGTCTCGGGCGAGACCGCGTCTTTGGACGGTGACCGCCACTCGGAGCCCAGCTTGGCTTTGAGTGTTGCCTCTGCTGTTGGTCAAATGCAGAATTGCAACTTGTTATCGAACGAGGAGCCGCTCTTGACTCCTCCCGATGGCTCCCTTGGTAGAACTTCCAGCCATCGGCGAAACCGATCCCACCAGCTTCCAGGCAAGCATTCCGCCGAGCCATTCCACCTAACCAAGGAGGCCTTATTACGGAAGAGGAGGAGCGACCTCGGGCCCGTTGGTGATGCAGACGGCAATCGTGGCGACAGCGAGCCATGCTCCGGTGACTACACGGGCCTGCGGATTGAGAATCACCCGCAAGTCTCAGACTCGTCGAATGACCAGTCCTCTGGGGATCCTCTTTCAGGAGGACTGACGACTTCGCCGCCATCGGCAGCTACAATATCCTCTTCATCAATTGACGAGTATACTAGCGGCATGTCCCAGAGCACTTCTCACCCCAGCATCCCGTCTGTGGTGTCAGGAGCGTCGTCTCTCTCTGGTGAGAGTGGCTTCAAGGAGAATGATGCTGAATCAGCCGTTCAGGTTCCTTCGATTCTTCGCACTGGTGAAACAGTCAAAGCCCGGCATCCCTGTCCTCCACGACCCGCAGAAGATGATGAGTGTCGCTACTACTGCGATGACGAAGAAGAATCTGGTGACGACTCGGAAGATGAAGGACTTGTTATTGGCAAAAAGAGGGCAACCCCTCAGAAGCCGATCATCCGCCCTGGACAGTCGAAGTCATGATAACTATACACACATGTCCTTTCCGGGGTCTTCTGTCGACATATAAGCAAGGGACATCAAAAGTTTCTTTCACCGTTACATGATGTTTGCATTTGCTTCTCCTTTACCGATCATGACACTACTACCATCATATCATGTCTGACTTTTTCTGGGTGGTCACGCGGCTTTGTTCAATCACCATGATAATTATCTTGTTGGAGTTTAATTCTGCGTGTATATCATTTATTCAATCAGTGGGGGGAAATCTTCCTTTTCTATTCGTTTCGCTTCTCCCCCCCCCCACATTCTTTTCTTCTTTCTGGCTGGTTGCGTCCCTTTTGCTGGCATACAGGAAACTTCCCTAGGGTTCCACATCTGTTGAGACACAGATACATTGCTTGTACATATATTTGCATTGGCGGCACGTTCATATTTGGTCCTCTTGATTCGGTTATCTTCATCCATTGGCTTGCATTCGGATGATGCTGGGGTTCATTCTGCGTCTATATATACTGGTCTGTTTGCTGCATTGGGGCCTGGGGTCTGTGATTGCGTGTATGTAATGATGCTTTGAGGAAGGGTCAGGCTATACAATGTACCTGTCTCTCCTTCTTTTCTTTTTGTTGGCTTTGGATAGCTGGAGGCAGCGGGAGTAGGATTTTGCTTTGGGGAAGGGTTGCCATGGAAGGACACGATGTTGATGACCAAGTCGCGAGAGATGATGAAGAGAACAACAATATACACAGAGAGAGAGACACTCACACGTTCACGATCCACTTGGGTGCGCCAGTGCCTTTCTGCCGCACATGGGAAAAGCGGGTCACCATTTAACCTAGTGTGCCGATACTTCCTCCACCGGGGGAAGCCGGATGAAAGGTGAAACCGGCCAAGCAGAACCACGAGTCCGTAGAAGCTTAGGGAGGAGGTCTGAGAGCGTCTCCTAAACTAGATTTGGAGTACACCGAGAAGTCGTCGTATGTGCCCATGTGGCTGCAAGGGAGTCTGGGCGACCATCTGACCTCGGAAGATATGGGTTTACCGCAAGTTGAATCCGACTTCTCGCCTAAGTATGGAGACAGGGAGCCCACGGTACGCATGCTGAATGGGCTCGGGCGTGCCACCGGCCGATCTGCACAGACGGTGTCATGTTCCTCCACCAATGGCTTGGCAGATTGGAAACACTTGGTGTCTCGCGATGCATGACCTGACGCTGACTGCCGTCCTGCATTGATTAAATCGTGGAGAACTCCGGTGGTGTTTAATCTATATGGGCAGACGTTATCCTTTGCCTTCTCCGTGTCATTTGCAAGACGGATCCGGTGGACAAGGAATGTCTCAAAGAAGCCAGTCGACGATGTCTTTTAAAAGGGGCTTTGATGCCGGGATTGACTGACTCGTACCGCTGGATCCAACCGTGAGAGTGATAACCAGGCTCATTACAGGCGAGCTTCGATGACAGCCATGATGATCTACCCTCTATTTCTTTCTGCATTGCCTCTGCTCAGCAGCGCCGCCCTGACCTACCGCGGGGCGGATATCTCCTCTCTTTTGATCGAGGAAGATGCTGGCATCAGCTATAAGAACTTGAATGGCGAGACCCAGGCATTGGAGGATATTCTGGTCAACAATGGTGTCAACTCGATCCGACAGAGGGTGTGGGTAGATCCCAGCGATGGATCGTACGATCTTGACTATAACCTGAAGCTGGCCAAGCGTGTCCAGGCCGCGGGTATGAGCATTTACTTGGATCTGCATCTGAGTGATACGTGGGCAGACCCTAGTGATCAGGTCGGTTCTACTGCTGGAAAGACGTGTGTCGAGGAAGATGGGACACTAACATAAGAGTTGTGTATAGACTACCCCTACCGGTTGGTCGACTACGGACATCGACACACTCACCTGGCAACTATATAACTACACGCTCGACGTCTGCAACACCTTCGCGGAGAATGACATTGACATCGAAATTGTCTCCATTGGCAACGAGATCAGCAGCGGCCTTCTTTGGCCACTGGGCAAGACCAGCAACTATGACAACATCGCGAAGCTTCTGCACTCCGGAGCCTGGGGAGTGAAGGACTCCGACCTGACCACGACCCCGAAGATTATGATCCACCTGGACAATGGATGGGACTGGGAGGAGCAGGAATACTTCTACGAGACCGTCCTGGCCACGGGGTCGCTGCTCTCCACGGATTTCGACCTCATGGGAGTCTCGTACTACCCGTTCTACAGCTCGGAAGCAACCCTGTCGGCGCTCAAGACCAGCCTTACGAACATGCAATCAAACTACGATAAGTCCGTCGTGGTGGTGGAGACGAACTGGCCCGTGTCGTGCCCGGACCCCGAGTATTCATTTCCGTCGGATCTCAGCTCGATCCCCTTTTCGGCTGCAGGCCAGGAGGAGTTCCTGGAGAAGCTGGCAGAAGTGGTCGAGGGCGTCACGGATGGACTGGGCATTTATTACTGGGAACCGGCATGGATCGACAATGCCGCCCTGGGATCCAGCTGCGCGGATAACTTGATGGTGGATATTAACACGGATGAAGTGTTGGAGAGTGTCACTGTGTTTGAGGACCTCTGATTTTTTCTCAGCTATTGTGTATTGTATTAAGAAGTGATGTTCCAGCGTATGTGTGCGTGTGTGTGACTAGCAGTACGTATATGTTAATAATTGATCAACAATCAGTCAGTAGCTCTGTTACTCAATTCTGCTACCTGCATCACCTGCATCACCTGTACGGTAGAGACAAGTTTCAGAACAAGACAGATAAACAAAACTAGATAGAAAAGCACAACCGATTAGGGAAATAACTCATGTAGATCCCATCAAGAAAGCGACACTACCGGGCCGCGCGCGCACAAAACACCCACACACCGAAATGATGAAGCCTGCGGTTGAACCGTGGACCTGCAGATTGAGGGGGGCAGCAGACCAAGGTGGCTGTGCAAACCAGCGATCCAGTTGGGATCAGCGGTGTTTCAAGCTGCAAATGGCATGGTTTGGCTTATCTATCTAGGATCTAAATCAGGGCCAGGAAATTTAAACCCTGACAGCTTGTCGACAGGAGAGATGAAGAATGTGTGTGTTGTGTGTCTGTTGTGTGTGCAACCGAGATAGGGGGAGGAGGGAGGGGGTTAAGGCTGACAGGTTCTTCCTGAAGAGAAAAAGTTATCTACGGAGTAAGTTAGAGGATGGATCTATCGGAAATAATCAATGATTATCGTAATACGAGGGGATCAGTGCGGGATATTTTGGTAATATCACTCTTACTGTACTACGGAGTACTACTATTTGAAGTAAATGATCCTTGACAGGATGATGATGTTTTTCCGACCTGCATGACGCTGGGGAGATAAGAACTCTCGGATATGGAGTAAGTATTAATGGAGTGTCTAATTAGGGCATTGAAGAGGGAATTCATCATCCTTGCTGCAGCCTGTCAGGTCATGATCCCAATCATACACCCTTGTTTCCTCTTATTTTCATCATCTTCTTTTTTTGACTTTCGATTCTTGTTGATCAACTTGATCAGAGTGAGATAGACAGGCTATTTTTAGTTATCCCTAACTAGTTAGTTAACTTACATCTCCTACCCGATTAGATCAGCCGGCCCTCATCAACATGAACAAACTAGTTATCGTGACAGGCTGTGATGTATCAATCATTTCTTCAGTTATTCTTGCTTTGGACCCTTTTTTTTCTCGAGACCAGCACCGTACAGGTTAACTCGGCTGTAGGCTACGTCAACGGTTTCTTGTTTGTGTTTGTGGTTTCACCCTTCGTTCTCATCTCAGTGTGGATCCTGCAGTCTGCCTTGTCGGATCAACATACACTCTTTCTCTTTCCCCATTCATTGGATGAAATTCCACTGAGGGATTAATCCCGCATGATGATGATATGCTATTCTTACCACTTTTCTGGTCAAGTGGGGGATAGATTGGGGAGAGATACTATTCATTCTCCCTTCTTTCTAGGCAGTATTCACAAATTGTATCAATTTATTACTGTGATAGATATGATAGTATATCAAAACACCACAACTACAACACATCTCATGAGCATGCACAAGAAGTAATAGAACTCATCAAGGAAAGCTCGTCAACTCAGTCATGCTCCTCCCTGACCTCGGGCGTAGAATGTAAACAACATAAACAGGATACGTCTGCGTTGCGTGCATAGAGCACTCTCGATCCTTTCTTCCATGAATCGCTTCGAGTGCCGCGGGCTTGAGGACGTCTTGCACTAGCTGAGTCACCTCGATACTGCTTCTCTGCAGCTCTTTATCCCGCAGCTTACGGAACCGTGTCTCAACGTCGTCGAGGAAGCTGTTGGGAGTTTCGCCATCTCCAACATGGAGTGTGACTGTGCCGATCTGTTCGCGTGTCTGCTCTCTGGACCCGCGGTAGCGGAAGGGGGTAGATCGGGTGGTGAGGCCGAAGCGTTGAATGGTGCCGTCCTCGGGTAGGAGATGAAGAACGTGGATCATGGCTCCGAAGTTGCCAATAAGAAGGAGAATGGAAGGAGGACCGGTGGAGCGGGTGAATATGTTTTTTAGATGGGAAAGCATGGGTATGTGAGTTGAAGCATTTACATGGTAGAGTAAGCTGGCACTAAAGTGCAATGTTCTCTGGGGATGGTGATTGATGAATATCTATTGAGGTGATTGATCCCTTATGGTAGATGTAGCCCAGTGCACCAGGCGGAGATTCCTCCAGTCGGGGATAGATTTGGAGGAGACACGGTTAACAGTAGCAAGGGAGGGCTCTTCTGTATTGCACTGCTAGGCAGGCAGTTTTTACTGTCTGTAGTATACAATTGTAGATTAGGCGACTATACTAAAACCAATAAAACTTACTGGAAGACGGAATTCACAGGCCCTTATTGTACTGAAATCATATAAAATAGACCCCCCGGCATCAGTAGAAACTAAACTAAAATCCATTAAATTGACAGGTAGTTTAATAATTGTTTTTTCTTTTTGAGAGGCAGACTGTCTGGCCTGAGGAATACTTGCTTTTGCACGTGCCCCCGGGAATCAGGCATCGGGAATCTGGACGAGTTTCTGCCTTGGACTTCCTTCTTGGACCGTCAGCTCAGTTTCATCATCATCCTTTTCGAGTTTCGATCTTCTTTCCTGTTTCACCCTTGTCTATCTCTGTGTGCGCGCGTGTGTGTTGTGTCTCATTGAGTCTGCATCCATCTCCCTCGTACCTGGTCAGCGGCTGAGGATCGTCCTCTGCCGGCATCTTCCCCGGCGCTTGTTGGCGCCCGAGAATGTGTGCAACGACTTTCCCCCTCCAGACCGACTGCGCGCCGCGAGGCTGAATCGTCGCAAGGCCGTCTGCCTTACTCTCTCTTTCTCACTCAACTCTCCCTCTCCCTCTCCCACCACAACCCACCCCCCTTTCCCTCATTTGCTTCTTTCTCTCTCCCTCTCTTCCCTTCTTCTGATCGCTCGTGTCCGCCTTTCTGCACGCCAATTTTCCATTGCTGTGCCGTGCTGGACGTCATCCACTAACTCGTGCCCGATTCCTTCCTACTACCTCCCCCTCCTAGCCCTCCTCCACGCCCACTTCCCTCCCTGCGGCATTTCTGACTCGGCCTTCCCCGCGTTTCTTCAGCTTCGCCGTTAGCTGTGAGATTGGACCGGACCTTACCTTCCAACTCGACTAAGCCTTGCTCATCGCGTGGGATCTATTTTTGGCTCATCCTCTCGTCATGGCATCCCAGGACAACCTGCCCGACTCGGGGCAGTCGCCCGCTGGGATGAGGAGCCGCAGTATCAGTCCATATAATGATCCCTCCGCCGGTCTGACCTTGGATGTCTCCGTCGCAACCACTACAGCTCCTTATACCTCGACTTCCTACAACCCCTCCAATCCAGGCGCTTCTGATTCCTACGGCTATAACCCCACCGGTTATCTCTCCGCACCCTCCGCCGCGCAGACGCTGGCCCCGACCGATCACACATACTCCCACAGCCTTCAACTGCCACAATCCTTCGATGCTGGGTTGATGCCCCAGCTGGACCAGTCGACGGGCCTGTCCTTGCAGCAACAACAGCAGCAGCAGCAACAACAAGCGTCAGACGAGAACTTCTCTAATCTTCTGAACTCGAACCCCTCAGATTTCGACTTTGCCCTCTATCAGAACCCTAGTCCGAACAGCACGGCCGCCCCGGACTACGACTCCCCGCTCCTGCTAGACCCCCAAGTTCACGGTCAGTCCCGACCGGGAAGTCAAGCAGTAAACCCCGCCGACCTCGTTAGCCAAATACCCTCTCCTCATCCTTCGGCTTCTCCGCAATTGTCCCCGATCTCCCCCCAGGACCATTACCAGCACTCATCTCCCGGGCCCATGTCGCCGCCCAACTCGACGCCGGGGACTTACTACACCCCGCAACATTCCCGCCATACTTCCTTGGATCCTGCCAGCGCTGCATACATGTCGGGCAATGTGCATACGGATTGGCAGGCAGTCATGGCCAACTCCGCCTTCCAGGGCCATCGACGGGCCCCATCTGAGGTGTCTGAGGTGTCATCCGCTGCCCCATCTCCATACATGTCCCAGCATGAATCTTTCGATGGCGTGGAGAACAACCCCTCCCCACTACTAGCGCCCCAGCATGACCCCGGTCTCTACGACAATGCACTGGGCATTGAATCTTTCACTTTGTCTGATGGTCAGCAACAGCACCACTCACAGGGCATCAGCCCCGCCCACAGTCCATATATCTCTCCGCAGTTGATGCCTCAACAGCCCACAGACATGATTCCCAACGTGCCATACATCTCTGCTCCTGCGGGCAACACACAGTACCCAACCCCACCGACCGACATGTACGGGGAGGGTATGATGATCCAAGGAAACGGTGGCATGGGGGATATAGGCCAAGCATCGCAAATGGCGCCCCCATCTATTAACGTGGAATTCGCACCCCCGGCGAAGAATCTCAACCTCCCGCAGACGAAGCCCAGTGCGGACTTGGACTCCTTGAGTCCACCCGTTGCCATGCGTAAGTTGTCACTGCTTGGCCTATTCTTTGCATTCCCTCGCACAATGCTAACTGCGAGCTTATAGGCTCCCGCATGCGTAGTAAGTCGGACCCGTATGCCCATCCTGCTTCTCGCGCACGGTCATCTTCTACTTCGACCAGCCTGGAGCCGTTTGTGCCTCCGTCACCCCGGTCGCTGTCGCCTTTTGATACCATGAGGGGACAGCCACATAGTAATCCCAGCTCCCGAGAGCCGTCCCCCTCGCGATCGGGTCGGCGACTGTCCACGTCGTCCATCGACAGTAGAAATTACATTCTCGGTCTTGCGGATCCTCAGAGGCCTGGGGGCAACCCTAACGACTCCAAACGTGTCCAGAAACACCCGGCCACGTTCCAGTGTCACCTGTGCCCCAAGCGCTTCACGCGAGCCTACAACTTACGATCTCATTTGCGTACTCACACGGACGAGCGGCCTTTCGTATGCACTGTCTGCGGAAAAGCTTTTGCGCGACAGCATGATCGAAAGCGTCACGAGGGGCTGCACTCGGGCGAAAAGAAGTTCGTCTGTCGCGGTGACCTCTCGCGTGGTGGACAGTGGGGATGTGGTCGGCGATTTGCTCGTGCGGATGCTCTGGGTCGTCATTTCCGTTCCGAAGCTGGTCGGATTTGTATCAAGCCATTGTTGGATGAAGAGTCCCAAGAGCGGGAGCGCACGATGATGGATCAGCAACAGCACCTGCAGCCTATACCACCTCCGTTGATGGTGCCAGGAATGGATGGCCAACATACCAGCAATTTCGTTCTCCCTGCCGCGTTGCTGGCCCAATACCCCGCGCTGCAGACCTTGCAGTGGGATCAAATCCCTGCCACCGCAGACGATCCCAGTGACATAGGAGGTCGCAGCAGTTTCGACGCCAGTTCCGGCGGAGAGTTTGGATTTGATGATGACGAATCCGGCCTCAGTAGTGTCTCTGGCATCAGCGGGAGCTACGGAGGCCCGAGTAACATGTACGATGTGAACAATTCGGGCCAGATGTTAGGAGTGAACCCTGCAGAATCTGGCTATCGAGAAAACGATTGGAGGGCATGACAATGCGTGTCTCGGTGATGCTCGCTTGCCCTCCCATATTATCCTTCATTCTTAGCTCGGGTGCTATATCCTTTCACCCAATTTTTTTCTTCTTTCCTTTCCCCATCTTTATCATTTAACAGGCGATATTTCTTTCCATTCTACCCGAAATCCGAGGCAACGGGTGCAGCAGGCTTCCTCATGATTTCGATTCCTCAATAGAACAGGGTTTTGGCGTTGAGATACAGGGAGACGGATTGGATCGGTGATTGATTGATTGCCTCATGACGGCGGGTTTCACTTTCGTTCAGACCTACCACTTTCTACTTTTTATTTCTTCTACAACTTTTCTTTCATTCTCAGATGGTTCTAACCCGACCACACATTATCATCTTATCTTGTTACGTGATTACGAAGAATCCTTGAACTTCATACCCATGGAAGATGCTCCCGGTTGTGTTTTCGTGTGCGAGGTTTAGGTTTTATTTATTTTCTTTCTATTTCGCTATTACCCAGGGAAAAGGGATATACTCTTGAATACGGATTATTAAGTCATTTTCGTTCCATCACATTAATTGTCCAACTTATAAGTGAGGGGTGTCTTGTTAAGCTCATGTAATTGACTGGCGTGCGGTACTGACATACTAACAAACAGAATACATATTAGTTAAGTCCACTATGATAGTCATCCACCCCCCAAGACAATAGTAGTATTGTATACACTCCTCATTGTACAGTTCATATCCATCTATCTTTTCTACCTACACTTCTAGTTATACAATGTACCCTAAAAATATAAGTACTCAAAGCTCGATTGCAGCCCCAGCCGAAGACAAACAAACCTACTTACCTCCTATACGAGCAAGCGCTCATGCATAACTTGCAAAGCAATCCTCGCGTAAGGTAACCGAGTGTATCTATAAGACTGACTGTTACTAGTTAATTAGCAGCACTAGACACAAATATAGTATTAGTACAGCTGTGTCTGCCCTAGCCTTTTTTTCTGTTTACGGCATCCGGATGTCAGACAGATGTAGGAAGCAGCAGTAAATGGTAAGCTTGTACTAGTAAGGATTTAGGTGGCAGTGGAGGGGATGGTGGGATATGACTACTACTACTACTACTACTACTACTACTACTACTACTACTACTACTACTACTACTACTACTACTACTACTACTACTACTACTACTACTACTAC